>NC_060949.1:1859330-1861271 GCF_022045245.1 Lucilia cuprina
CGTGAGGGGACCTTGTATGGAAGCTATGACCAATTGTGGACCCATCCAAAAAATGTTTCCTTTGAATAAATTCTATTGTCATAAAATTTTAATTTCTAAAATTTTGTATTTTAAATTTTGATTCATAACTTCCCCCCCCATGAACCGATCATGCTAATTTCCAACACCAAACTGCCGAGGAAATAAATAATTTATTTAAAATTATTTAATTTAAATTTATTTAGCTTAGTTTTTATGGGAGCGTATTTTATACCGACAGACAATTAATTTTAAAAGATTAACGTGAGCACCTGCCTTGACGGCCTTATCTCACGGTGGTCTTTTTCATCCACCGGGTAGACTAGAGACGGTCCACCATGCGACCCTGAATTCCTCTGAACAAGCACTTTGCCGAAGTACTCGAGCTATCTAATCTCTTGCCATAGCAGCCCCGTAGCGGAATGACAGGCCGCATCTGGAATTAATCCGCGTACCCTGACAAAGAAAAAGCAATCACTGGTCTAAAGTCAATAGAAGGGGGTGACAAGTCCCAACATCTATCTTCCGACAATGCGGAAGTGACCACCCTTAATGATATCATGAAAGAATTGCATTATTAAAATAGTCTTACGAACTATTTGTCGGGGCAATTAGGAATCCAGCATATGCAGCTTTGTACACAGACCTGTTCGAAGAGAGATTTATTCAACCCATTAGGTATACCGCAATTTTGGGTATTAAACCACAACCACTACGTGGATCCCGAAGGAACCTCAACCAACTGACCAGCCAGGACATAGTCCTGCTGGCAACTACCACCCGTAGTGCCAGATTATATGGTGCTCTGGTTAGACCTCATGCCAAATCATTCCGAGGCGAAGCCAAGGATACATTTGACATCACCAGTTTATAGTCCCGGCAGACAAGAGGTATTGGTAGCACCTCTTTACCCGGGGATTGCAATACCCCATGATGGAGATTTCATCATGGAAACATGCCCCCGGGGGGTATACAGACAGACAGACGGACATAGCTTAATCGACTTCGAATTTTATAAGGACCCAGAATCAAGGTAGGCAACCGTTATCGCTAAGCTATCGTTACCGCTAAAATACCGATACCGAAATAAACAAAAATACCCATAACTTTTATTGCGATCACGGCCCAAAACTGACCTTCAGAAAATTATAAACTCTTATGACTAGCTAGTACAGCGAGAAAATTTGACATATATAAGTAAGTTTCTTACTAGCCATTAACTCTCTATTGCTTTTTATAAGAACCGGCTCATAACTAAAATTTGAAATAAGTAAGTATTATACGATCCAAATCTCTAATAAATCGAATGAGAATCGGTCCATAATTAACCCTATCTACAATATAAAGTCACATTCAGAAAATTTCTTAAAGTTCAATGCCAGTTTAAAAAAAATACGAATTATGAAATTCTACATAAGAAACTTTCATACGAAAATTAATATTGAATTTTGATGAGGATTCATAAAATTACGAGTATAGCAATCCATATCGACATAAAAAAATTATATAGAACAAAATCTATGTACAAAATTTTATAAGTATTGGTTCGTAACTGATGCATATAACGCCGTTTTCAGAATATTGCTCTTATGTTCACGGTTTAAAAATTTAAGAAAAATATTTTGTTAGTTCAAAAGAACTCGGTCCATAGTTGACTTAAGCCATGATCCAAATAGCACCCTAATGTTTATAGTTCCTTTTACAATTAGATGGTGGGTATATGAGATTCGGCATTTTATTAATGAATGAAAATTTTAAAAAGTACATATAATACTAATTTTATTTTCTTGTTTAAAAGATTGCAAATATTAATGCATTTATTAACATATTTTTATAATTATTTAAATAATATCGAAATTACTCCTAAAATATATTTTTTGTACCCTACCGATAACCCTAAAATATCAATACCGAAATAATCCA
>NC_060949.1:1861371-1862518 GCF_022045245.1 Lucilia cuprina
AAAATGAACAACAACAACGCTAAACGAAATAAAACACAAAACACACAAGGCATCTAAACCAACAGACATCTAAACATACATTACAAAAAACAAAAATAAAATAAACAACGCAATAAAACCAACCTACATCCAAATATACGAACAGAATTCACAAAAACAAAACAAAATTCACAACTCAATGACGCCAACAGCATCCAAACATACAAAACGAAATTCACACATGTGTACATCTTTTTATATTATTCACCTTCGTGAGAAGGGTATATATAAGTTTGTCATTCCTTTTGTAATTTCTATAATATAATTTTCCGACCCTATAAAGTACAAATATTCTGGATCCTTATATATATTTATTATTCAGCTGTGATTTTTTTTTTTGTATGTTTGCATGCTGTTGGCGTCATTGAGTTGTGTATTTCGTTTTTTTAAATTCCTTTATCTGTTTAGACTTATGCGAAAGTGCAAGAAGCAAAACATTTTTAGAAAAAAGACAATATAAGCATTCATTTACTTCTCATTTTCTAAAAAATCACTTTCCATTTTAAAATTACGGCGAAAATTCTCGAACAAACTATAATTTTCCGAAAAATAAAAATGTTTATAAAGTCGTAAAAAAATTGTCAGTGTATTTTTTTAGAATATGCTTTTTATGTATATTTAACGATTTGAAAAAATTAAAAAAAAAATAATTAAGGCTCCCATGAATTAATAATTCGGTGTCATCAAACCAACTATGCGGCACTTTCCATATTAATTAAATACAAAAATGCGTTTATTTGGGATACTAATAGAACTAAATTCTTAAAATTTTGCCCGAAGAACTTTAATATTAATCTGAAGAACTTTAATCTAGGAGCCTCCAACTATGAAAAATTGTCGCAGGAGTTGTATAGAGCTTTTATATAGGAAATACCAACAACATTGTTATGACTATTGTAGCAGCTGCTAACATGCAACGCTACAACATCGATTGTAAATTGAACATATATTTTCAAAAAATCTTATAAATTTCCACAAACTCAATTTGGAAGAACTAAAAACTTAGATTAATAGCGTAAATGACGATGCATGTTCTCCACTAGTTTTAATTCTCCGAGGACTATGTTCATTGTGATCACCTCCCTCCAAGAACTCATATTTAAAAAAA
>NC_060949.1:1862618-1878740 GCF_022045245.1 Lucilia cuprina
AAATTAAATTAAAGTAAATTAAAGTAAATTAAAGTAAATTAAAGTAAATTAAAGTAAATTAAAGTAAATTAAAGTAAATTAAAGTAAATTAAAGTAAATTAAATTAAATTAAATTACTATTTTCAAAATTGCGGCCTGTAGTTTGATTACAAGGTTTACATGGACGAACAGACGGAGATAGCTAAATGAAAATGATTCTGAGCCGATTGGTATACTTTAAATTTCATAAAAAAATTGTTATAAAAGCAACAACAACACTGTATATATTGAAAAAGATGTACACGTGTGTGTGTAGATGTATTTGGTTTTATTCAGCGATGTATTTTTTTGTATGTTTGGAATCCAAACATACGAAAAAATACACAACAAAAAATATGATTTGCAGTTTTTGTTAAAATAAAATAATTTTCCCATTTGTTTTGCAAATATATTTTTTAATGAATAGAAAAAATTATTTAAAACGTTTTCAATTATGTGAGAGTAGATTGTGAGTTATCGTACAATAATTTTTATGCGAATAATGTAAGTTTAAAATTTAAAACTAACACAATTTTTTTCCAAGTGCTTTTGACAACAATTTTTTTTTTTACGATAGACAAAAACAAAATCTACGCCTCGTCAATGTTTACCAGCAATGAATACTAAAGTGTTGTTGTTTTACTCTTGCTTGTATACTGTTAAGAACAACAACAACGTATTGCTAATGTTAAGCGCATATAAGTGTATAGAAAACACATAAATAAATTTTAAATTTTTTCCCGACGACATTATTATTATATCAAAAGCTAAACAAAAAGAACAACAACAACAACAACGCTAAACGAAATAAAACACAAAATACACAAGGCAGTTAAACCTACAGACATCCAAACATACAAAACAGAATACACAGCGTAATAAAACCAAATACATTCACACACACATTTATTTATTCCCGATATATATGAACCGATTTTGCTGAATTTAAATAGATATCTTCTCGAAAGCGTGTCTAACAGAATTTTTAAACATTTTGATCTTGCCGATATCTGGGGTCCTCTAAAAACTGATTTTAACAGACAGACGAAAGGACTTGGCTTAATCGACTCCGCTATCTATAAGGATATAGAATATACATATATATACTTTTTATATTCTTCACCTTTGTGAGAAAGGTATATATAAGTTTGTCATTCCGTATGTAATTTCTATAATATAATTTTCCAATCAGTTTTTAGAGGACTAAGATATCGGCGAGATCAGGATCTTTAAAAATTCTGTTAGACATGCTTTCGAGAAGATCGCTATTTAAAATCAGCAAAATCGGTCGGTAAATAAAGAAGATATGAGCAAAAATCCGAGACATCTTCTGAAAATTTCATCAAAAAATGTCATATTTTTTTCATGCTTTGTTAATAAGCAACAACACTGTATATCAGAAAAAGATGTACACGTGTGTGTAGATGTATTTGGTTTTTCAGCTATGTATTTCGTTTTGTATGTTTGTATGATGCTGTTGGCGTCATTGAGTTGTGTATTTTGTTTTTGTTTTGTGCCTTGTGTATTTTGTTTTTTTTTTTGTTTTGCTTTTGGTGTAATATTAATGTAGTCGGGAAAAATATTTATAAAACTAATATGCTTAAAATACACTATGCTGAAGGCATAGCCGAATATAGCACTCTTACTTGTTTCTTTATAATTTAATTTAATTTTTCGATAGATTTAAACATTTAAAAAAATATCCAACTTTGTCCAGCGATAAAACTAAATTCGATTTAGAATGTGTTGTTTTTCTGTAATAACTTGAAATATTTTAAGAATACCGACACAATCTTCACCTCAAAAATTGTGACTTTGTTCAATTTGACTGTAAAAAGGCATTAAGGTGAAAAATCAGAAAAATTAACAAATTGCCGATTTCAATAAACGTTAGGGTTTAAGCATATTATTAAATTTGTTAAAATTTTTTATGTTTAATAACTTATAATTTTGAAAAAAACTACTCAAATCTCATTGGTTTTTCCTTTTGAAAACTACTTTCAACTATTTTTTGATAAAAGCCCACAACAAAACCCAAACAAGGCTAGGTTATTGAATATTGTTAAATAAAATAAAAATAATAAATAAATATTTTAAAATTTTATTATGAATCGTGTTCAAAATATTGGTAATTTTAAGTTAATTTAATTAATAAAACTTATATTATCCATTTCCATTTAAAAAATCCTCCAAATTACTTTTTTCGTAAAAAAAGTATACCAATCGGCTTAGAATCATTTTCTGAGTCGATTAAGCTATGTCCTTCCCTCTGGCTGGCTGTCCATGTAAACCTTGTGCGCAAGGTACAGGCCGCAATTTTCAAGATAATTGGATGAAATTTGGCACACACACCTTTTTTGGCCCAAGGCCTATTGAAAATGGTTAATATTGGTCCATTATACAACCGTACCCCCCAAATAGGGCCTTTGGGCTTATAATTAATTTATATGATCTATTATGTCAACAAAAGTCGAGAAAACTTAGTTTTATAGAACTTTAAATGACACTATCGATTTTTTAATGATCGGGCTTCATTTGACCCTAACCCCATACAACACTTATAAACACTAATGACACTTTTAAATTCTACATAAATAATATTGAAGTAGACTTAACTCCCCCTACTAACATTTTTAAGGATAGGGTCATATTTTGCCCTACTCCCCTTTGATCCCTCTTGTAAAAAAATTCTTTTTTGCAAAAAAAAAAAAAAAAATAAAAATATTCCGAAATAAAATAAATCAAATTCTTTATTTTTTTAAATAATCCCCATTTTTAACATACATACTGACTGGTGTAGGGTATCATATGGTCGGCTACGCCCGACTATACATTCATACTTGTTTATTATTCACTCACATTATTATACTCACTTTGGAAGTTAAATTATCTTTTAAATATACTCTTTTATTATTATCAGTCTCTGTAATTGAAAACAACATTAAGTTCCTCGTTTTGAAATAGTTGTTCAAAATAAAATCTCTTTTATGAACATTATTTATTTCCAAGAGAACAGAATTTATCATGTTTATAAAATAACAGCAATTGATGTTTATAGCCTCAGCATCAATATATTTAGTTTTTTGAAGATTGTAACAACAAGATCTATAATGTTATCCTTAGATTACATACGTACATACATACATACATACATACATACATACATACATACATACATACATACATACATACATACATACATATGCTACAAAAACCATATTTTCGTAGTTGAAATGTCTGTCAAAAAATTCTTTCAATTGCTATTATCAATGAATATAACTTGCTCTGATCAACGTATTCTTTAAGAAAATGTGATACATTTTAGTTTAATCCTGAAAGTAAAAATCTAAGTATTCAAATTTATTTGAACTTTTAAAAAGCAAAAACAAAGAATACTACTACTTTCGATTTATTATTCTCTACAAAAGTATTCATTAAAATCTATTCAAAACTTACAATATGTTGTTTTCATTCCTGACAGTATAATAGTAAACTATTTTCTTTAATACTGTTTGAGTTCTTCATCTTTTGATTTTTGCTCATTCTCATCCAAGTTTTTTAAACGCCTTCCATTTTTAAATTAAGACTTATTTTTAACAATTTGCCAATTACTCCAGCAATCACCCATGCCCCTTCATGAACAGTATGTCGTAAACAATCTCGAACCTTTCCAGCACTATTCCTTTGTAGCCTACAGAAGTAATGATTTTAACATAGGTTGTACATCTTTTTTGTTTGATTCGAAATTCATTACTTCTGAAGTAATTAAATTTTGCAATTATTGCTATAACAACTATAAAAGGATTACATACATCGAAAGTGGAATCATACATACATACATACATACATACATACATACATACATACATACATACATACATACATACATACATACATACATACATACATACATACATACATAAATACACACATAAATACACACATATGAATGTAAAAATATATTCAAATATGTACATATGTAAAAAATTGGCTGACCCCAATTCGTATCCCAGCAGTTCGACGAGACAGTCCCGAACTGACCACTTAACCTACAACTGACTACCTAGGTGACCAACCATTTTACACGAGGAAGTCAATCGTCACTCTACACTAGAGTATTCAAACAATTAATCGTCGTTCGGTAAATCGATTAATATTTGACGATTAATCGTTCGAATAAATGAAATTTGTCAAATTCCAAATAACGAATAATCCGAATAATTTCAATCAATTAACCGATTAATAAACTCACTATATAGCAGTAAAATTACTATGTATTTTCTACAAATTTAATATTTTTATAATAAATGTTCTTAATAAATTTTCTATGATAAAGAAAATTTATTTGATGATTTTTGAAAAGAAATCATGGAAATAATTATATCGCTTTTATTTTTACAACCAGTTTATTTTGAACATTGTTGTGTTCTTAAGTATTTCTAATAAGTTTTCAGCTACAGTTGAACTAGTGTTCAATGGAACGTATGAATTCTAGAACTCGTCGAAAATCTTAAAAACAGTAATGTCTTTATATAGAAAAGCATTTCACATAAACAGGAATAATTTCTAGTATTTGATAAAAAACTAAACAAAGAATTAAAGTGAAAGAAGTTATTTTCAAACATGAAAAAATCTATGTGTACAGGAAACTGTGGACCATTAGTATTAACTCTGTGTACTCAGTTTTTCATAATCAGATCTTAAGCTCCTGTAAAAGGACTTTAAAGTTTAAAAGACATCCAATTTCAAAAGATGAAATTCCAAATTTATATTAAAAAGTTGGTATTAATATTAATATCAAATGAAGCTGAGTTCCTCTGCTTCGAAATAATATAATTTATTTCAAATCATCAAGAAAGAATTGGAAATCTTAAAGAAAATTTGTCACAATAAAGTAGTTAAAAGTTTTTGAGTCGAAAATGAAACCATTTTAAATTTAATCTCTTTTTCGTTTTTTTCTAAGTGAGACAGGTAAATAATATAGCTAGAATGTACAGATTCCCAGCTTTCATTTGATACCAATATTAGCATTATAAAATGGATATAAATATTTTAAATATTCGTTTGTAGTCCTTTAAACTTTGAAATCCATAAAAATCGGAGTACGCAATTCAATAATGGAATTTATCTTCACATTCTAATCAACTTTTTCATTTGTGAATGCTTTTTTCAAAATTGTTATAGGGTGTATATGAAAAAAATTATTGTTAAAAGCAATAATAACATCTAGTTTCCTTTTATTCGAATAAAAGAATAATTTTTATACCCTTCACATTCCTGAGAAAGGTATATATAAGTTTGTCATTCCGTTTGTAATTTCTATAATATAATTTTCCGACCCTATAAAGTATATATATTCTGGATCCTTATAGATAGCGGAGTCGATTTTGTATTATAGATTCCTTTTAAAAAGTGTCGTGGGTAGATGGCCTTCGGCCGGGCGCAGTGGTTTCAAACTCTGGGGAATTTCGAATACCGGCTTCGTGTTATTAGTGTTTAGAGGTAAAAATTGACCTTCAAGTCATTTCCTGAAGGAAAGTTTGTATGGGGGAATCAAATGAGGGCAGATCATTACGCATTGTCACTTAAACATCGATTTGACAAAGTTTTATGGATTTACGACCCAAAAGTCGTAACTGGGGGTGGGTATATTTATTTATTTAGTTAGTTAGTTAGTTAGTTAGTTAGTTAGTTAGTTAGATAGATAGATAGATAGATAGATAGATAGATAGATAGATAGATAGATAGATAGTTAGTTAGTTAGTTAGTTAGTTAGTTAGTTAGTTAGTTAGTTAGTTAGTTAGTTAGTTAGTTAGTTAGTTAGTTAGTTAGTTAGTTAGTTAGTTAGTTAGTTAGTTAGTTAGTTAGTTAGTTAGTTAGTTAGTTAGTTAGTTAGTTAGTTAGTTAGTTAGTTAGTTAGTTAGTTAGTTAGTTAGTTAGTTAGTTAGTTAGTTAGGTACTTAGTTAGTTAATTAGTTAGTTAGTTAGTTAGTTAGTTAGTTAGTTAGTTAGTTAGTTAGTTAGTTAGTTAGTTAGTTAGTTAGTTAGTTAGTTAGTTAGTTAGTTAGTTAGTTAGTTAGTTAGTTAGTTACTTAGTTAGGTAGTTAGTTAGTTAGTAATATAAAGTAAAAAATCTAACAAATTACGTATTAACCTCAAGATCGATTTTAATGAACTCTTCTTTATGTCCCAAGTTTTCCTGTTTCCTGCCAACGACTATAAACAAGCCTTCGGGGATAAATGTTTTAATTTCTACTTTATAGTCGTACTACGATCAAAGTCTTTCAAGGTTTCACGATTTGATCAAAATGAGCATGATATTAACTGTTGTGTCGATATTACCTCAACGGATCTCGACCTTTTGACTGTATAGTATTTATCTAGTCGATGAACGACCGATTAACGTGTCCACTCTAATGAATGAATAAGAGTTTATAAAAGTATCATTACGGCCAACATTAACTGAATTTAAGAGGGATAGTAAAAACAAAGTTTTTGCTTTCCATATACAATGAATCGGTCTATTGTAAGTATATCTACATATGTATATGCACATATCTATATATGCAGATTATTCAGCAAAATATTTCAATCATATATATCATTCTAATTTGTAATTATTATTTTCCAATTAGTCATTCGTTAAATTAAAAAATAATAATAATTACAATATTATTCTATAAACAAATAATGTGATGTTACTTGTCATTTTGAAATTATCGCAAAATGTTATTGCAAACTTTAATCAAACTTTTTATAATATTAATTGTGATAAATTCAATACAAGTAACTAAGATTTAGTTAAACTTATTTAGTTTCAAATTAATTATATTCCAATATTTTCAGTTGCAAAAACGACGTTACAATTTGGTATTCTATGAATATCTTTGTACGCCCCATTCGAGTGTTATAAAAATATTTGAATGTAATTTTCGTAAATTACGCATGAATCATTATACTTTCTCAGAAAATTTAATGTTTGGAAAAAATATGGCAAAAGGTTTTAACGTACGTGTTTACGTAGATGTCAATCAATGGGGTGGAAAGAAAGGTATACACTTTATAAATGTTAAAATGGATGCATGTGAAGCTATTAAAATGGTTTTTGAAAATCAAGTACTTTCGACTCTTTTGGCTGAACTGCGACGAACAAGTAATGTGCCGTACTTGTGCCCATTTAAGGGGGTAATGATGATATGGAATTTATATTACGTTTCTAATTTAATACACCTCGCTTTATTTAATTATTTGTTTTTTTTTTACAGAATTATCTTTATAGTTTTCAAAACTTTTCATTCACGGACAAATTTTTGCCAAACTTTACACCGCTAGTTAATTTTACCTTTGGTCTGGATTTTTATGAGTTTGACAAACTATTGGGTACTACAAAAATATCCGGTGCTACTAATCCTAAAGTCGGTGTTAAATATTGATTTAAATAATTATTGATATGGTTTGAAATGAAATAAAGAGATTGTTTCTAATACCATGTTTAAAATAATACAAATCGTTATAACAATTGGAACAATCATATCAATATCTCACAGTTCTGTGCAAATCCAGTTTCTGCTATGCGATCCGTAATATCTAATGTTTGTGATTTAATATCCACTATGTCTAGTACACTTTTATAACGTGACCTATAACTCGACTTTGAATGCGAAATCGTATCTTACCATTATTCGTAAAGTTTTCCTCAAGGTAGTGATACGATATCATGTACGTCTAATAGAAGTGTTCAACAATAAGATCATGAATCACGCAAGCGCTTCTTGGAGCAATCAGAGGTACAACAGCGGTATCATGATGCTGTTATCACAACAATGACCTTATTGAAAACTTTCTCTGTTTCCATTCATAGTGGTAATCTTTCAACAACATTTTTTTTCTGTGCTTTCAAGATCCAATGTCAACATGAAAGGAGTATAAAATGACATATGACCGCATATAAATGGTAGGTCTTTTACAGGAAAGAAGACCCTGTGTACACTATCAGTTATATCTGCCTTTCTCCGGGCCCCCTGGGTCATGTTGCCTTGATTACACATCCCATCTTGGTGTATTACTTGGGTATAGAGGTGCTACCAGTATCTTCAGTCTGTCGGGACTATAAAATGGTGATATCACTTCACACCTCGACTTGTTCTGAGATTATCCTGACATGGTATCTAACCAGAGAATCCCACAATCTGGTACTACGGGTGGCCAGTTGTCCGCAGACTATGTCCTCCTGACTGATCAGTTGTTTGAGGTTTCTTCGGGATCGACGTGGTGGCTGTGCTTTAAACCCAAATTTGCGGGATACCCAAGTGGCGGTTATTGGACTGAAGTAAGGTAAAGTCAATATTTCGGGATAAGTCCCAAAGAGGAGTGACTGTAGAACTAAGCGTTGGAAATGAGTTGGTGTCAATTGTATATAATATGGGTTGGACGTAGATTTATGCGGGCCTCACCCTACACATTACTTAAATATGTGTGTCGTATATTTTTCTCTTGTAAGTGGATTGAATGGTTGTAATGTATCATACACAAGTGATACCATTAAATTTTCCTTCCTTGTCCAGATATGTTCAGAGTAAGCCTTGTTCATACTAGATTTACCAAAGAGTATATTGTGAGGCTTATTTGACGGATTCGTACTTCGGTCTACCGGATACGTTTCTGGGTGCTGTTGCCGACTCAACAGAGACCATCTCATCTGTGTGGTTTTAAACGGAAGTGATGTTTGACATCTCGGAAGTTAAGTAATAGGGAAATAATGGTCAGAGATTAGATAGCTCAAGTACTTAAGCAAAGTGCTTGTACATGGACCGGACCATCCAAGTACAAAAATGTGATCTGCGTGAAAAATACACAAGGGGCAGTGGTGAGTTGTTTATTATTTTCACCTAGTGGTTGGAACATGGTGTTATTATAATTCTCGGCATATAAAGGTACCAATAGCTCTAGTTTTCATTTCGGAATATGATCACTTGAAAAGAGATTTGCTTGCTCAAGTACTCCATCAAAATACTTGTATTCACTCGGGGTGCGTCTAAGATTGTTATCTATTGTATAATTTTTTTATCCGTCATCTTACTATCTGTATGTTTGTATATCTGTATGTTTCTTTGTTTGTCTGTCTATCTGTCTATCTGTCCGTCTGTATGTATGTCTGTCTTTTTGTCTGTCTATCTGTCTGTCTATGTAATTCCTAAGAATCAGTGTTGGTTAAGAATGTTATTTCCGGAATAACATAACTTTCAAGATACTTGGATCTAACTTCGACGAATGCCTGACAGTGTCAAAGAAAGTACTCCAGAGTTTCACTGTCCTCTCCACATGCTCTACATTCGTCTGAATCCGCACGTCCAATTTTGTATAGATGAACATCACTTTCAAGATACTTGGATCTAACTTCGACGAATGCCTGACAGTGTCAAAGAAACTACTCCAGTGTTTCACTATCCTCTCCACATGCTCTACATTCGTCTGAATCCGCACGTCCAATTTTGTATAGATGAACATCACTTTCAAGATACTTGGATCTAACTTCGACGAGTGCCTGACAGTGTCAAAGAAAGTACTCCAGAGTTTCACTGTCCTCTCCACATGCACTACATTCGTCTGAATCCGCACGTCCAATTTTGTATAGATGAACATCACTTTCAAGATACTTGGATCTAACTTCGACGAATGCCTGACAGTGTCAAAGAAAGTACTCCAGAGTTTCACTGTCCTCTCCACATGCTCTACATTCGTCTGAATCCGCACGTCCAATTTTGTATAGATGAACATCACTTTCAAGATACTTTGATCTAACTTCGACGAATGCCTGACATTGTCAAAGAAAGTACTCCAGAGCTTCACTGTCCTCTCCACATGCTCTACATTCGTCTGAATCCGCACGTCCAATTTTGTATAGATGAACATCACTTTCAAAATACTTGGATCTAACTTCGACGAATGCCTGACAGTGTCAAAGAAAGTACTCCAGAGTTTCACTGTCCTCTCCACATGCTCTACATTCGTCTTTTTGAAATGTAAAATAAGACCATAAAACAAAACATGAAAAATTTAACGGTAAAAACAATAATTGTTTTCGTAAACATTAATGTTATATTAAAGTTGCTTTAGTTTTGACCATATAAAATATGCTTTAATTTGAGAAAAGTAAGAAAAATCCACGAAGTTAATTGAAGATCAATATTTTTTTGGAATATGTAGATTGTAATAAAATCTAATGTTTTATTGCAATAAGTGATTGATTGAAAAAGAAAATGCATTTGTGTATAACTGTATGTATGCATTTTTGTCCTTTTGGATTTCTAAGAATTTGGTTAAGGTTGTGCGCGAAAAGTTGGCAGTGTTATTGTAAATGAAGTTATACGAATATTTCTACAAAGAACATCATACACACCAGAGAATGACAAAAGTACCCAGCAGTTCGACAAAGAGTCAATGCATACGAAAAAGACAATACTCTGCTACTCCACTAATAATTAACCACCTGAATGATTATAATTCGTATGTTTTGGGTCATTCGTCCCGAATGTACCCTTTGTAATCGAGAATGAAGGCAGTCGTCACTTTAGTGTCCTCTTTGTGAGCGGGAGCGGAAAGAGTCGTCTCTTTACTGTCCTCAAGTAACCTAGAGATTATACTCTTAAAAGTAGTTTTTTTGTTGTACTTCCGAAAGTAGTTATTTTACCCATCTTTTGGAGAAATGATTATTACTTTCTACTAATATGCCACCATCTGGTTGACTCAAATTTATATCTTTCGGGCCAATCGTCACATTATTGTCCCATAGTATTCTAGAGAGTGGTTCCATTAATATCTTACCACCTGGCTAAATCCAATTCGTATGTTTTTGGTCTTTCGTTAAAAATAAACTCTTTGTAAAAGAGAATGAAGACAGTCGTCACTTTAGTGTCCCCTTTGTAAGCGAGAGCGGAGGCAGTCTTCTCCTTACTGTCCCTTTGTAGAGTGTAGAGTGACGATTGACTTCCTCGTAGGACAAGCCCATGTTAAAATGGTTGGTCACCTAGGTAGTCAGGTGGCTAGGGGCCACCACAAGTGGTAGGTTAAGTGGTCAGTTAGGGACTGTCCTGTCGAACTGCTGGGTACGAATTACGAATTTCCTATGCATTTGAATCTTTGTTGAACTGCTGGGTAGTTGTACTAACCAGTACTAGTAGTAGTATTGTTATTTCCCAGCAGTTCGACAAAGAGTCAATGCATACGAAAAAGACAGTAGTTTCCACTAATAGTTAACCACCTGGATGATCGTAACTCGTATGTTTTGGGCTTTTCGTCACGAATGTACCCTTTGTAATCGAGAATGAAGACACTTTAGTGTCCTCTTTGTAAGCGGGAGCGGAGACAGTCGTCTCTTTACTGTCGTCAAGTAACATAGAGATTATACTCTTAAAAGTATTTTTTTGTACTTCCGAAAGTAGTTGACTCCAAATCGTATGTTTTTGTCTTTCGTCACAAATAAACTTTTTGTAAACGAGAATGAAGACAGTCGTCACTTTAGTGTCCCCTTTGTAAGAGAGAGCGTAGGCAATCGTCTCTTTACTGTCTCTTTGTAGGGTGTAGAGTGACGATTGACTTCCTCGTAGGACAAGCCCATGTTAAAATGGTTGGTCACCTGGGTAGTCAGGTGGCTAGAAGTCGTATGCTATGTGTAAAAAGTAATCCAAAAATCGTATTCTCGCGTGAAGTGTTGAAATTTCGAAGGACAGGACTTCTTCATTAATACTTCTGCTTTTGTTTATATTTGAGAAGGAAGAAGTTTCTGTTATGGCATTGCTGGCCTTTCCATCAATCATTGTTAAGCTTAGCTGATATGATACGTTAATAGAGAATTCCTTAATTTTTATGCAAATGGGCTTCCAGTGCATTTCTTTCATCTTTTAAATATTCCACTTAATCTTTGGTTGTTTTCTTTGACTCCTTTATATATTCAAATCCAATGGGTCTACAAAATTTTTTTGAACCCGGAGTTGTATTGATCCATATATCTTGAAATGAATTTCCGATGCTTCACGATGATGGATTAAGGGAATATGAACGAATTCGTAATGGCACTAATGATGACATAAATAAACTTTTGTTGTCTGCTAATGTGCGACTTCCACAAGCTTGTTTGTATTCTGGAAGTGCTGATAAACCGTCACATCCCCACTTACACATTAAGACAACATCACTGTTATGAATTTTTCTTAGTTGGTCTTCTGAAAAGTCTGACACAATTCTTAATGCTGTGTTTTCGAGCAAAGATAATGTATCAATACAAGCTTCCACATCATTAACAGCAATAGGTGATGGTAGGATAGTTTGTTTTTTTCCTGGATCGCCTTGTGGCACTAATGATGACATAAATACACTTTTGTAGTCTGCTTTGCTTAATATTTGGTACTTATTTCGACTGAGACCCAGTTCCAACATAAGCGATATTGCTCCTCTTCAGTAAAATTTGATTGTGATGTTGGAGTTGGTATACTTTCCACAATTCGCTTATGTCGTTTTGGTGATGCATTTGGAAGAATAGTTGCAATATGTATGGCATCCATAGGCTGGTTTTCCTTTTTCAGCATTTCGTTAAATGTATCAGCAATTTCCTCATTTGAGATTGAAAAAAGTTTTTGTGTGACCCTCTTTTTTTGATGTATTGTAAGTTAGGATTTCCGTAGTAGTTTCCATCAACTACAAAATTTTAATCGAAATTTCTTTTGATTTCCATCCACAGACATACTTTTTATATCAAAAAGTTTTAAATTTTTGATATGTTTGTTTTGTCTACTTTTCTACTATATGTAGTTTTTATATAATTCGAAATGTCTTCAATTTTTTCTGGCCCTTTTGAAGATACACTCCATAAAACGGAACACAACTCTTCGTACTTTAATGCAATCTTTATTTATTAAATATGGTACTTAAAATCTGAGAAGTTTACTTATATACCAATTCTTGTCATTTCCGAAACAGGTATTCCAAAGTAAAAAATTACGAATTGCCTACCTATTAACATTTAGGACTATATTACTATAACCTGTAATTCAGTCTTTGATATTTCTTATTAATGAATCGAAATTATCATTACCTGTATATTTTTACCTACATGATAATAAACGATACAGAACGAAATGATCTGTCGAAAAAATTTAGGTAAAAAATAGTTATAAATTTCTGAAAATTTAAGCATGATAGGACCTTTCAACTATAAGGATAAGCAAACAAATAGAAAATAGGTAAATATAAGATTTGTCATATTTAATACTAAAATATGAAAAATACGAAATTAAAGGATACAGGTTAAATGAACATATTTTGAATGTAATTGAGATATTGGGTTGAAATTTTTTGTAAAGGGTCGAGAATTTCCATATCTAACTAAAAAAAGATACTAAGGGATAAATATGGACTAAATTGTTGTAGCTATCTGCGACCCTATTAAAATTTTGATATAAATCATAGTTTTAGAAATTTAACAAATATGTAATATATGACAAAATCTTTATTTATGAACAAAACTCAATGAAATTTTCAACGCTTGTTAAATTTGTCATTTCAAATAAGAAAATGCTTTTTACGCCAAAGCGTTCTGCGTAAAGATACCTTTCAGAAAACTATAAAATTGTTATATGTTCTTAAAGAAAATTTTATTTTATTAATAAAGAGTTAAGACACATTTTTGGCAAAAAAAAACGACAAAAATCTAAATTTTTAAATTTAAAAACGTATATTTTTGGATCTGTAAATGATATTGATTTGAAATTTTTGGATATTATTGGAAATTTTGTTGCTTAACTAACAAGAAAAAATTGAGTCCATTTGGTCCAAAAAAAGGCGGACCCAGGTATGGTAAATTAAAATGGGAGGTGGCACGCCCCCTAACGCTAGTCACCCCACTTTTTATCCTAAATAATTATATTGACACTAAAGTGGCTCCGACAAAATTTGAGGACTCTAACTGTTATATTATCCCAAGAATTTTTGTATTTAATTATTATGGGAGGCGCCTCTGCCCTCATGGGTAGTCCGCTAATTTATTACGCAAAATGTTTACAGGAATGTTAAAGTTATTTGTGCAAAATTTTACGATTCTAACTGTAATAGTTTCTAAGATACACGAATTTTTGTATTTAATTAATATGAGAGATGCTGCTCCCCTCATGGATAGTCCACCAATTTATTACCCAAAATATTTACATGGATGTTAGAGTTATTCGTGCAAAAATTTAAGATTCTAACTGTAATGGTTTTCAAGATATACAAATTTTTGTATTTAATATATATGGGAGGTGCCGCTCCCCTCATGGATAGTCCGCCAATATATTACCCAAAATGTTTATATGGATGTTAAAGTTATTCGTGCAAAAATTTAAGATTCTAACTATAATAGTTTCCAAGATAAACGAATCACTGTGCAGGTGTGTATTTAGCAAAAATATCAGTTTTGTATACATAAATGATATTTCAAGATCTTTTCACGATCGGTTTATAACACAGCTGTGGTAGGTCCTATTCAAGTTTCCCTTCAGAAAATCACTTAAAGACATATTACTTATTACTAATTTCCGATATAAATATAAAATTTGACAGAAATGTAGCTTTTATGTACAGAAATTTAGCTTAAAAAATTTATTACGATCGGTCGTATTTAACTAGGTGCATTATCAATTAGTGTAGAACAAAATTATATATGTATATGTATTTTGAAAATTTTTAAATCTTTCACACACATGCATACATGCAAATTACTAAATATCGCTAAGTGCTATAAAAATATAAAGATAATGGCGTTTGTAATGTTCAATAAATCTTCGGATTTTTCTATTAAAGACATAAGAAAACTTTTTTCTACAAATATTTGATCAATTAGTAAAGTAGCTGGTGTATTTAAGATTCGGCTGGTGGTATTTAAGATTCGGCTCAGCCGAATATAGCACTTTAACTTGTTTATTTTAAATTTGTCACCAATTGCCAAGTGAATATTCTAATTTTTTACAGAATTCTTTTTTCATTCGAATTTATCGCAAAAATTTCAATTGGCTTGGGAAGCTTGCTGTTGAGATTAGGCTACCAGTTCATTGTTGGAGAAGGACGAAGGACCATGAATATATTAATCGTCGAAAAGGATTAATTTCTCAAGGAATGAGAAATTTTAAAGTGTAGTTTAAGCGTGTGGGAATAAAGAGAAAAAACACAAGGCAATTAATTTTAAATAAAACTGGATTTTATTTAAGTAAGAATGACGCTCACCTTTGGCTGCTCTAGAAAGAAGTGAAAATTTATTACTTTTTCAAATGACTTGAAGGCTATTTTCACAAACGTTATAACGAATACTAATGTTTCTTTAAGTTTAATACATATCGAAGGACCACGAATATATAAATCATCGGAAAGGATTAATAAATGTATGTATGAATGTATCTATGTATGTATGTATGTATGTATGTATGTATGTATGTATGTATGTATGTATGTATGTATGTATGTATGTATGTATGTATGTATGTATGTATGTATGTATGTATGTATGTATGTATGTATGTATGTATGTATGTATGTATGTATATGTGTGTATGTATGTATGTATGTATGTATGTATGTATGTATGTATGTATGTATGTATGTATGTATGTATGTATGTATGTATGTATGTATGTAAAGGAATTGATTTGATAAGTTTGTAATTATTTTCCGTTTAAATGTCTAAGAATTTTATTGTGATTTTCATGTTTACCCTTATGCACGTGTGCAAATGGAGTTAGAATACTTGTAGTAAGCGTAAGCGAATATACATACACTGGTGGCCAAAACTAAACCAACTGATATTACACTTTGATGTTTTAGATAATATATTCTGCTAAAAAGGTCAACGATGCTCCAAAGGTTTTCAATGGGGCTAAGGTCTGGCGATTGAGCTGGCCACCCGAGAACATTTACCTTTGATTGACTCAACCATTCCTTAAAAAATTTCGAAGCATGTTTTGGGTCATTGTCATGTTGCACAGTGGGGCAGAATGGAAATTTTTTGGAAATAAATCTGGCATTTCTAAACGGCTGATCCGATCGGGATAAAATTTGGCGTGAGCGTAGCCAAGGAGTATT
>NC_060949.1:1878840-1888198 GCF_022045245.1 Lucilia cuprina
CAGACTCGAAGTCCCGTTGGTCGTCAAACACATCTACAGTTGCGAGACAACCAGGAAAATGTGTCTCCATTAGCAGAGCTAGGGTCTCAGAGCTAGACTCAGTCCATAAGTTATCACTCCTTTGGATATACCCTATGACCTTAGGGTCCTTACATGATATCCGTCGGAATCTTGATAACTCGTTGACATTGTCTATGGATTCACAGTATTGAGACCATGAAGTCCTTTTAGCCCTTTTGAGATCCGCTTAATACCTATTGAAGCACAATTTATAGTTGTTCCAGTCAATTGCTTGACCTGTAAGCTTGGCCCTATTGAACAATTTCCTAACAGTCGACCTTTGAAATCTAAGTTCCTTGGTCCACCACTTAGGTTGCTCTCTTTTTCCCGGGAAAGTAACCGGACAAATAGGTCTGTGAACTCGTTCACAACCCCCTCTAAATCAGTTGACAACGAATCGATCAAGGCCCGTTGTGTCAACCCAGACTCTACCTTATCATTAAAGGTTCCCCAATTTGTTTTCCTAGGATTCCTAAAAGGAGGACTCCTAGCCAAGACAAAATCAAGTGTGAAGGTAATGCGACTATGGTCCGAAAATGAACAGTCAGTTGCAACCTTCCAATCCCTAAGGAGATCTTCTAAGCGGTTAGTTAAAGATGATAAGATTGTTATCAGTTATAAAATCAAACATTAACTCACCTCTTTTGTTGATATCCTTGCTACCCCATTGGCAATGATGAGTATTAGCATCACAGCCCATTACAAGGAACATACTACTTCTTCTTCTGATCCTCCCATCAGGATCATTCCGATCAATGACTGCCACTTGAAGTCATTCATCCAGGCTGGTTGACTTCTTCACCTTCTTTCTGGATGAAGAGGGTTGATCATCCCCAGATCTGGCTCTCCTAACTGTCTTCCTGCGGGGACCTTTAGGAGCGCCAGCCGGGGATGGACCAGACCTCTTCGTTGTGCTGGGTGACTTTGACACCATTGGTTTGGAGGGTCGGTCAATACAGGAGCCTTTTCCCTTATTAACGTCCTTACGGAGGTCAGTAATAGAACGGGCCAGAAGTTTACGGGTCCTCTTTACCTTTCCTGGTGTCGCGTTCACCATGCTAAGTTTTTTGGGTGGTAGACCTTTGACCTCCGCAGCTCGCTCCGAAGACATGAGCGCATCGGTTTTCGGAATACCACCCTCTTTGCCCTTTGGCAGACTGCAGGTTGATGTTGCTATCGACCCATCACTCTTTTGAGTTTTAGCCGGGTTGATGGCAGCAACGACCTGTTGTCTCCAGGGAGTGAACCAACCTAGAACGTCACCGAAGGGGCCGTATATTCTCTCGAATTTAGCGACGCTTTGTCGGTGCCTCCTGAGCAAGAGCGTCTCCCTTGACGAGGACTTTGAGGAATCTGCCTTTGCCATCTTGGATAAAAAGGCGAGAGACCGCAAAGTCTCGTTCCTGGCCTTCTCTTCCTTCGTTCGGCCTGTATCATTAATATCTCGTGGAGGGGCACTTGGGGATGTTATCTTAACAGTCTGACTGTCAGCAAGCTCTTCGTCAGATAGAGATAAATTCCCCAGCTTCTGTGTGGCACTAGTATCACCGAAGGAGTCACTTGACACCTCCAGAAGACTCTCCACGTCTAAGTCGGTCAGTACCTGACTTTCATTCTCAACAATTCTGGCATGGAGATCAGTAAGGGTTACGTCTCCGTCCTCCCATGTACTGTAAAACTCCCTATCATCCTCATTGACCGTGACGTCCGGACTGTCTCTCCTTAACAGGTCGACCACCCCTTCCGTCGTGACCCTACTCCCCTCCTTGTTTTTCTTTTTTGTTCTGGTTTCTCTATTTTGAATCCCACTAGTATGCACGTTCAAACGGACAGTGACGGCGTAATTTTACTAAGCAACTACATTACAACAGCGCTTTACCATGACGCTGAGGGGAGCTATTAGCAACTAGTCTCTTTTTGCACTGGCTCGCCATCCAGGCCCTCGACACTGCTACCACTCACCTTGACCTTAAAAGTGCATATATATGTCATGATAGAAGGAGGTAGGATTGACAGACACATACCACCATTACTATCTTGACCATATGAGTAACCTTTAGTTAAACACTTCTTTGAAAATATAACTTCCTGTGGCTAGATACTAAAGCATTAGTCACAGTAAGTTATGGTCACGATGTGTACTTAAGCCCTCGCATCACGACAAGATAGTTACCCTTGGCGAAGGTAAATGCACATAACTATTAACTAAATTAAGATATCCATATAAAATTTGATACAAATATTGCTCTTATATACAGAAATATTCATAGGAATTTTTTTTCTATCGGTTCATAATTGGTCATACCTCCCATACAAGATCCCCTCCTAAAATCACCTTAACGCACGTAGCTCATTAATATATAAAATTTGGTTCAAGTATTGCTTATATGCACAGAAATATTACTGAGAAATGTTTCCAATCCGAGATTGATCCCTGCTGAGAATTGTCATTGTCGGTCTGCAATTTCATATACCACCCATACAAAAGTACATATTCCCGGAAAATGGGTTTTTGGTAATAATTTCCGTCACAATGTCGACATCTTCACTAAATTTTACAAATTAAAATCTTATGCCAATAGAATTTATTCAGATAAAAAATTCTCCATCCATGACTGGTCATAGCCCCCATAGAAGGTCTTTTTCTATTTAACAGTAAAATTACTATGTATTCACTACAAAATTTAATATTTTTATAATAAATTTTTTTCTTTTCTTAAATTCTTAATAAAGAAAATTTATTTCATGATTTTTAAAAAGAAATCATGGAAATAATTATATCTTTTACTTTTACAACCAGTTTTTTTGGAAATATTGTTGTGTTCTTAAGTATTTCTAATAAGTTTTCAGCTACAGTTCAATGGAACGTATGAATTCTAGAACTCGTTGAAAATCTTCAAAACAGTAATGTTATATAGAAAAGCATTTCACATAAACAGGAATAATTTCTAGTATTTGATAAAAAACTAAACAAAGAATTGAAGTGAAAGAAGTGGAAATAATATTTTTGTTTTAAACCGTGCAAAAGTTATTTTCAAACATAAAAAAATCTATGCGTACAGGAAACTGTTGACCATTAGTATTAACTCTGTGTACTCAGTTTTTCATAATCAGCTCTTATGCTCCTGTAAAAGGACTTTAAAGTTTAAAAGACATCCAATTTCAAAAGATGGAATTCCAAATTTTTATAAAAAAAATTGTTATTAATATTAATTTCAAATGAAAATAATATAATTTATTTCAAATCATCAAAATAATCAAGAAGGAATTGGAAATCATAAAGAAAATTTGTCAAAAAAAAATAGTTAAAAGTTTTTGAGTCGAAAATGAAACCTTTTTAAATTTAATTTCTTTTTCGTTTTTTCTCTAAGTGAGATAAATGATATAGATAGAATGTACAGATTCTCAGCATTCATTTGATAACAATATTAGCATTATAAAATTCTTATAAATTTTTTAAATATTCGTTTGTAGCCCTTTGAACTTTGAAATCCTTTTATAAGGACATAAAAATTGGAGTACGCAATTCTATTTTCACATGCTTATCAACTTTTTCATGTGTGAATGCTTTTTTCAAAATTGTCACAGGGTGTATATGAAGAAAATTATTGTTAAAAGCAATAATAACATCTAGTTTCCTTTTATTCGAATAACCGAATAATTTTTTATTATCCGATTATTAACCGGCTAACGTAAAACCTCAAATAATTATTTGTCGAATAAACCGAATAAGACAAAAACCCGAATAATTGAATACCCTAGTTTATACGATTGGTATAAAACAATAACAAAGGGATTTCCAGCTTTTTCACTTTTTTGAGTTAATATAAAAATACATCCCTGATCTAATACGACGAAGAGAGCCAATGTCAAATTATCCATCAGTATTTTACTCAATGTAGTAAAGTTTTATTACATATCGTGTTTAGACTATCGCATCCGTATCCTTCTACATACAATTTTGCAGATCATATTACTTGTGTGCTTGTGTGAAGGGGCCCTAGAATAAATAAAATTCATTGAAGTAGAGAAAAACTGTGTACTCTTTCGGATTTTTGTTTTTAAAAATGCCTATTAATGCTTTCCAAGACAGTCTTGAAGTGTTTGGCTCATATTTCATAAATTTCGATTCAGTCGTTGTTGTAATAAGACTTAATTGCATCAAAAAATGTAGCAAAAATACAAATATTTCCTTTGCAGTTTAATTTGTCAAAAATATTGATATTTATAAATTCAAAATTCATACAAATTCAAAAATTTAATATCATTTTAAGATTACACAACAAAATTCGTTCCTTTTATCTGTAAATTGTTAGTGAATAAGGGAGTAAGTTTCCTCATTTAAAAAATAATAATTATTCCGCGTTCCTTATTTCGTCCCTTTTTGATTTTTTGGAATAATGATATAACCAATTGAAACTTCTAAGTAAAGATACATTTCTGTTCAAAAATTTCTTAAAGTCAGCCCAGCCGAAAATGTACGTAAATCTATTAAATATACTTATATTTAGTTGGATGAGAATATTTTGCGGAATATTATGAATTGCTGAATAAGATATTTGCACTTTTTATGTACAGTAATATATCATAAGAAAGCAATCTTATGCAGATCTGAAACTGCAATTGATTAGTTAGGTCCATGGAAGTAGTCAGATGAGGGATAAATTGACCTTGCAATACATATATGATACTATTTATGTATGCACTAAATATGAGAAAAATAATAACAATATTTTTAAAAACTATTTTCTGCAATATTGGTTTCAAAACATCCGTTTTTGAGAGCTTATAGCGGAGAAAGTAATTATAATGTTTGTTACCGTATTTCTGGTCCATTAAACGACTTAGTGTAATATATATTTCTAATATATATTTCTGCCACTTTAAAAACTAGATCGAAAGTATTTAGCTTTAGAACATACAAAAACAGTACTTTTGTCCGCTTTTCATCATTTCTCCCTTTTTTACCCGTTTGGACCAAACTTTCACAACGGAGATTTGTTAATTAAAATTTAGATAAAATTTAGATGTTAGATCTTACAACGTTGGCAGTAAAATGTGCAGAAAATTTTTTATTTTTGATGAAATTTTCAGAGATTGTCTGATTTCATATCTCCGTTATTTATGGGCGGGTTTTGTTGATTTTAAATAAGAAAACTCTTCACATCATTATTAAAATATGAATGATAAAATTAAACCAATTGTTTTTAGATATTATCTCCGTTATTTATGGGCGGGTTTAGTTGATTTTCAATAGGAAAACTTTTCACAGCATTATTAAAATATCAATGATAAAATTAAGCCAATTGTTTTTGTTTTTAGAAATTAATCGCTCTTTTAAATATCGGGCTTTAATAAATCCAAACTTCCATTAAAGAACCTGTTTCGAAATTCTTAATGATGTTTATGTACTAGTATGGGTTATTTAAAAAAATCGAACATACGTATGCTCTTTGCATTAAGTTATCCGAAATTTTTCAATTCATTATGTTTATTCAAAGTCCAAAATTATATTTTTTAAGAATGAAATTAAACATCGAATATTTTCTTCTTAACCAATTTTGTTATTCTTGGTTTTAAATTAGCGGTTTCATGTTTGGAATGTCTTAACACTGACAAAGAATAGTATAATTTTAGGTTCCAACTAGTACAAAATTAAATCACGATTGCTGCATAGTTAATATATGCATGCAATAAATAAAAATAAAAAATAACTAAAAAAACCCACTTAACGATTCTATCTATGAAAAATAGATAACTTTTTATTTTTATTTGCTTCATGTGGGGGCTTCGAGCTCCACAGATTAAAGTCCGCCCTTTATCCTCAAAATGTTCAGATGAATATTAAAGTAATATAAGCAAAATTTGATGAATCTAGTTACATATTTTCCTAGATAAACAATATTTTGTATTTTATTCATAGTCCCCATTAACAATTCGCTCGTTATATTCTAAATGTTCAGATGAATGTCAAAATTCTTCAAGTGAAATTTAATGATTTTATCTCTAACAGTTTCTCAGATATACGAATTTTTCTATTTTATTCATATTGCCCCCCCAAGCCCCTCAGATGAAAGTTTGCTGCTTTTTTTTAAATGTTTAGATGAATATTGAAATTCTTCGTGCAAAATTTTAAGAATTTAGTTGTATAAGTTGTATAAGATTCTAACTGTAATAGTTTCAAATATAAACGAATTTTTGTATTTAATTTATATTGAAGGTGCCACTCCCCCTAACGCTAATACTCCCACATTTTATCCCAAATAATCATATTGACACTAGAGTGGCTCAGACAAAATTTAAGGACTCTTACTGTTACATTTGTACAATTCACAATCAATCAATTCACAATCAAGTACAATTGTATCTACTAAAGTGTAGTAACAGTGATTGTGAACATATTTTTGTAGCAAGTCATAACTTTATGTTTACAATGAAAAAAAGCAATCAAAATAAACAGTGTCAAAAATTAAAAAAAAATAAATAATATTAAACTAATTAAACGAGCAAAATAAAGCAAATTAATTTCTTTTTATTTAAAATTCTATTATTTTCAATTTTCCACAATTTTAAACTAATAAATAAACAGTTTTTAATAAAATTTTATCTTTCTTTTGGCGAACAGCTGTTTGTTTGTAATTTCTGTGTTACCACTTTATCGTATTTTATGCCAAAATCGATTGAATTTTTTATTTATATGCAGAAATAAACAATTGACAAGAGAAGATGGTGGTATTTCTTCTCATTCTATACCCTCCCAACCTTTGTATCTTTTTAAATCATTCTTAAGACACCCTACAATGATTCCCTAACTACACGTTTAACTAATCTTTCGTGGAAAAAAAAATAATTTAAATGGTCATTATATAAGTCTAATAATTAAACAAATTTATTATTAAAATGTAAACTGAACATGTCTATAAACTTCATATTTAACATTAATAAAAATTATTGGTTAATTTTTTTGTTGTGTAGTGTAATTTGTTTATTTTATTTTTAAGTATTCTAAATTGAAATATTCAACAATGAAAAATTTGAATTTTACTTTCAAATGTTGCTAACATAATACTTTAAGATATTATGTTAATAACATAATTGTTTTAACATTAACAAAAAAATATTCAATTTAGAACACTCAAAAACAATAAACACAATTTAAAACTTACCAAACATAATCCAACGATGACAACAGGCCTGTAGTTTGTTGAATTTGGATTCAAATTATAATTTTGAATTTTTAAATTCTCATATTTTTATAGATTTTAAGTGCATTTATGTATGTATGTTAGTGTTTATGTGTGTAGGGTGTATAAAATATTAGTGTATAAATGTTATTACAATTTTAAGTTAATTTAAGTTATAATTAAGTTTAATTTTAGATAAAATTAAGTTAATAAAATTGAAATTAAATTAAAAATTGAAATTAAGTTAAGATTAAGTTACATTATTGTCTAAAATAAGATAAAATATAAGAAAATTAAAGTTTTAAGTTAAGATAGATGCAAGTAAAGTAGAAAAGTTTTAGTAATTTAACAAAAAGTTAGTTTTAAGATAAATTAATTAGATTTTAAGTTAAATTAGATAAAATTTAAGATAATTTTTTTTAGATAAAAAGATGATTTTTTGTTGTTTTAAGATAAAATTAGTTTTAGTTTTGATTTAGCGTTTAAGTAAGTTTAAGTAGGTATTAAGTAAGATAATTAGTTGTAGTTTAGTTTAAGTTTGATTCTTGTAGGATTTAAGAAAGATGCTGAGGATTTATCGATGCTTGTTTCACAAAACTTCAAAGTTTAGATAATTATTCCGAATGATTCTTGTTCGGTTTAAATTTATATTCAAATCCGGTGACAGAATTAAACAGATTAAATTAACAAATCTTGATGTTCAAAATTGAATCATATAGTTATGTTCCGGATGAAAATTTCCTTTCCAAACCTATGCACAAAAAATCCTTAAATATGGTCACAAAATTTTAAATTTATTATTGTTTACCTTAACTTCCTTCACGAAACCGTTTCTTCTAAATATCAGTAATCCAACAAAATTATATTTTAATATAACGGATATTCTTATAAATAGTTTATTTCCGCTTTGCAGTATTAAAATTTTATTTTCAAATGAAAAAAATGAAATACAAATTTTTCAATACATACAAAAGTTTGTATAAAATTGTTATTGGAAAATTCTCAAGTATTTGATTACGTAGATGTTCAAGTTATTCGTGCAAAAATTTAAGCTTTTAACTGTAATAGTTTCCAATATAAACGAATTTTTGTATTTAATTTATATGGGAGGTGCCGCTCCCCTCATGAGTAGTCTGCCAATTTATTACCCAAAATGTTTACATGGATGTTAGTGGATTTAAGATTCTAACTGTAATAGTTTCCAAGATAAACGAATTTTTGTATTTAATTTATATAGGAGGTGCCGCTCTCCTCATGAGTAGTCCGCCAATTTATTACCCAAAATGTTTACATAGATAGATTAAAGTTATTCGTGCAAAATTTTAAGATTGTAACTGCAATAGTTTCTAAGATAAACGGGTTTTATATTTAATTTATATGGGTGGTGTCACGCCCCCTAACGCTAGTCCACCCACTTTTTATCCTGAATAATCATATTGATATTAAAGTGTCTCCGACAAAATTTGAGGACTCTAACTGTTATATTATCTCCAATATACGAATTTTATATATTCTTAATGTGGGCGTGGCTCCTCGAGCCACGAATTCGTTGTTTTTGAAGCAAATACCACAAAATTTTGCATAGGTCAGTTTTTTTAAAGTCTGAAAATTCAGAATTACGGTAGACATAGGACCATAATTGGCTCTACCCCACCCAAGCAGCATGTACGCTGAACTCCCTGTAGTAGTTTGATATTGCACTTTTTGTCTGAAGCAATTCACCATATTATTGAAGCATAGAATTGGTCTAATTACACTTTTATAAAGCCAATTTGTCACAGTAGGACTAAGACTCCATTTCATGCATATAGTTCTCCTACATATCCAGTACCGATGTGCTTTGTTGATCCTATCCTCTATATGGTGTCTCCATTTTAATTTTCGGTCGAGGACTACACCTTAGTACTTAACTTTGTCTGTCACTGGTATCTTCTTCCCAGGCAGCAAGGTTCGTTATATATAGAAATTTTTGTCTTTCTTGTGTAAAAGACAGATTTCCGTTTTTGTCGGGTTAGCATTGAGGCCTCTCGGTTGAGTCCAGCTTAAGGCCGTATTAAAAGGCTCCTCAGCTCTTCTACACAAGTAATTTGGATCCTTTCCCTTTAGAAGTATTA
>NC_060949.1:1888298-1902233 GCF_022045245.1 Lucilia cuprina
TAAATAGATGACAATGACTGAGGTTATCCAAATAAACGGCTATCAACGCTCTGGTGGCTAAAATTAACACAGACAAGATACATATAACTTTAATCCAGGAACCTTGGACGATTCGCAAAATCGGAGCTGATGAATCTAGTTGAAGAGGCAGAAAGGAAAAATAAGAAAATTGTAATAGGTTGTGATGCCAACTCCCACAATGTAGCTTGGGGTAGTACAAAAACCAATCGCAGAGGACAAGCCTCATGGATTTCCTTAATGCTAAAGACTTGATCACATCGAACTTAGGTAATAAAGCTACCTTCGTCAATAGAATCAGAGAAGAAGTATTAGATAAAACTATATGTTCAGAAGAGTTTATAAAAGAAATTCGGGATTGGAGAGTTTCGGACGAGCACTCCTTTTTTGACCATCGGTACATAAGATTGAAAATACAACGGCCGCCACCAAAGCCGACAAAGTTTCGGAATAAGTCTAGAACTAATTAGACCGTGTTCGGTTTAGCAAAGACACTTTTCAATGTCGAAATAAAGAGGACATAGAAGCCAAAGTAGAAATGCTCACAAGTGCCTTGGTTAAATCGTTCGAGGACAGCTACCCTCTGCGAGTGCGAAGATCTGCCCAGGAGAAACCCTGGGTAACCGGGGAGGTCCGAAACCTTGGTAAGACTCTTCGCATACTATTTAACCGGGCACGGCGTAAAAAGACCGAAAGTTGTTTGTAAAGCCAAACGAGACTACTGGAAACTTATCATTGAAGTAAACAGCGTAAATGACGTATCGAAGATAAAAAATTACTACCCAAAACTCATGTCCAACCGGAATCTATGGTCAATGACACGGGAAGAAGGCTGGAGGATATGGAGGAGATAATGAAACTCCTAGTAGACTCCCATTTCCCACCCGGTATATCGAATGACATAGATGAACCGATAATGTAGGAAGGTTAGGCTAACACGGAAATTTTAATTATGTATGTATTAGGGTATTCAATTATTCGGGTTTTTGTCTTATTCGGTTTATTCGACAAATAATTATTTGAGGTTTTACGTTTGCCGGTTAATAATCGGATAATTAAAAATTATTCGGTTATTCGAATAAAAGGAAACTAGATGTTATTATTGCTTTTAACAATAATTTTCTTCATATACACCCTGTAACAATTTTGAAAAAAGCATTCAAACATGAAAAAGTTGATAAGCATGTGAAAATGAATTCCTCTTATAGAATTGCGTACTCCGATTTTTATGTCCTTATAAAAGGATTTCAGAGTTTAAAGGACTACAAACGAATATTAAAAACATTTATATATATTTTATAATGCCAATGTTGTACATTCTATCTATGTATATTATTTACCTGTCTCACTTAGAGAAAAAACAAAAAAAAATTAATTTAAATAGTTTTCATTTTCGACTCAAAAACTTTTAACTACTTTTTTGTGACAAATTTTCTTTAAGACTTCCAATTCTTTCTTGATGACCTTGATGATTTGAAATAAATTATATTATTTCGAAGCAGAGGAACTCAGCTTCATTTGAAATTAATATTAATACCAACTTTTTAATATAAATTTGGAATTCCTGTTTTTTTTACTTTTAAACTTATGAAAAACTGAGTACACAGAGTTAATACTAATGGTCCACAGTTTTCTGTACGCATAGATTTATACATGTTTGAAAATAACTTTTGCACGGTTTATAAACAAAAATATTATTTTCACTTCTTTCACTTCAATTCCTTGTTTAGTTTTTTATCAAATACTAGAAATTATTCCTATTTATGTGTGTGAAATGCTTTTCTATATAAAGACATTACTGTTTTTAAGATTTTCAACGAGTTCTAGAATTCATTCGTTCCATTGAACACTAGTTCAACTATAACTGTTGCTGAAAACTTATTAGAAATACTTAAGAACACAACAATGTTCCAAAAAAACTGGTTGTAAAAATAAAAGCGATATAATTATTTCCACGATTTCTTTTCAAAAATCATCAAATACATTTTCTCTATTATAGAAAATTGATTAAGGAATTAAGAAAAGAAGAACATTTATTACAAAAATATTAAATTTTAAGAAAATACATAGTAATTTTACTGCTAAATAGTTAGTTTTTCTTAATCGGTTAATTGATAGAAATTATTCGGATTATTCGTTATTTGAAATTTGACAATTTTCATTTATTCGAACGATTAATCGTCAAAAACTAATCGATTAACCGAACGATGATTAATCGTTTGGGGAGGCCCCCATTAAAATAAACCTTTAAGAAAAATTGCATAATTTAATAATTAAATTAATTATGTATTATGTATTTAATTTAATTGGGGTAGCGAAGCACACAGGGTAATACAAAATTTTAAACGTCGTCAATCTATTAAAAATGGGTATTTTATATTCATGTCAAATAGACTTAGTAGAAATAATTCCATTTGCAAAGTTTAATAAAGGTTTTTATATACATATATGCTTACTATAATTGAGGTATTTTCAAAGTTTGCATATGCATTATCATTAAAAACTAAAACTGAAATAGAATAGAATGCAATTTAACATATTATAAAACCAAACAAAGGAATATAAAACGGCACGAACTTTTTGCGTGCATTTAAAAAAAAATAGCTAATTCCTATTTATTTCCATCCGCATGTTTACTAAATTTTGCAATTTTTACAACATGAAAATCTACACAAAATTATCTTTCTAAAGAGTGTAGTGTGGTGTATGTTTGGTATGGTAAAACCATACAAAAAAAGAAACAAGTATGAATGTATAGTCGGGCGTAGCCGACCATATGATACCCTACACCAGTCAGTATGTATGCTAAAAATGGGGATTATTTAAAAAATAAAGCATTTGGTTTGTTTTTTTAACTTTATTTCGGAATATTTTTACTTTTTTTTTGGCAAAAAAAAGATTTTTTTAAGAGGGCTCAAAGAGGAGTAGGGCAAAATATGGCCCTATCCTTAAAAATGTTGGTAGGGGTAGTTAAGACTTATTCAATATTATTTATGTAGAATTTAAAAGTGTTATTAGTGTTTGTAAGTGAATTTTGACCTTTAAGTCATTTTCTGAAGGGGAGTTTGTATGGAGGATAGGGTCAAATGAAGCCCGATCATTAAAAAAAATCTGTAATGTCATTTAAAGTTCTATAAAACTAAGTTTTGTCGACTTTTGTTAACATAATATATCATTTAAATTAATTATAAGCCAAAAGGCCCTATTTGGGGGGTACGGTTGTATGGGGGCTAGTCGAAATAATGGACCGATTTTAACCATTTTCAATAGGCTTTGGGCCAAAAGAAGCGTGTGTGCCAAATTTCATCCAATTATCTTGAAAATTGCGGACTGTTGGACTAAAGTGGTGTAGGGTATAAAAAACAAATGTAATTCTTCTACTATTACATTCGTTTACTGATTGTCCGTAAGAGAAAAGTATAATAGAATCAAAAACAAACAATATAAAAAACAACTTCACGCTCTTCCTTTGTCTTCATTAACTTCAATAATAAAAGAACATAAAAAAGTGTGGTGAAAAATGTCAATATTGCAAAACAGCGATTTTAACACTAGGGTTTGTGAAAATTTAAAGACTTTATTTTTTCAATAGTTTTTAATTTTACTTTTGTGATGCAGATTATGTTTTCAATATTTGTATTATAAATGCTGTATTTTAAATAATACCAAAAGTAAAAACAAAAATCATACAGTCCGCTACAGAAAGAAAACTAGCAGCTATAATATAATTTTTCTCAAAAGTAAAAATAAGCTATAATAAGAGGATTATTTGGCAATAAAGAACAAATTATAATAATTAATTAAAATTAAAATTTACAAGTAATTAAAAGAAAACGAAAATATTAAAAATAAATTTTTACTTCTATAAAATCAATTGAGCTTTCTCTGAATATTATTGCAAATATTTAAAAAAGAGCTAAACATTGGTGTGTTGACAACACTTATATATTTCTCAGGCATATCTCATACAGGGTTACCATTTTATTTTTATTTTTTGTATAAATCAAAAAACTAAATAATAAAATATTGCCGATTCAAATAAAATTTCAAACACAGTAAAACCAGTTATCATTTAAAAAGAAAAAACTAACGGTTTGAAAAAAAAAATATCGAATATTTTTTATCTCATCTTAATACATAATTATTATTTTGAAAAAACAAAATTTCTATTTGCGAATACCAATTTGAGATTCACTGGTATGAATCTCACATTTGGACCAATTTTATATCAGAAAGCTTTAGTCTTTAACCATATTTTGAAAATAAAAATTTTTGTCTTTGCAACATAAAACTGATCAGCGGTAACACTGGTCTAAAATTATAAATTATTCAATTCTTCCCTTTGGGATAATCACAGGTTAAGAATTTAAAATTCTTTAACTAAAAATTATATGCAAACCTATTTAAACTATTTTCATTCCCGTTTTTAACTATTTTTGAACTAGATAAAGGGTATCTAGTGCTATTCTTTAATAGCTCCGTAACTCAAAAACGAGAATAGAATTGCGTAAACTCCAAAATTAAATATAATTCAACTCAGATCAAACTATCTTCAGTTTCAGTCTTGATTCCTTTGAAATAGATAACGAGTATCTAGTGCTATTTATAGCCCCTTAAAATCAAAATCGAATATTGCAATTAAAAAAAAAAATCAACATAAGTTACCTGTTCAAGTTGTTTTTATTCTCATTTTTTCATTCATTTAACTAGATAACGGGTATCTAGTGCTAGAAGTTACTAGCCCCTTAACTCTACAACGAGAATAAAAAACACTTGAAGGATATTTAGTGATAGAGCTTACTAGCACCTTAAAACTACTACCAAGTTAACTCTATAATCCAGAACAGAATTCTCATTCTCATTTTATTCATTGTAACTAGATAACAGGTATCTAGTGCTAGTATTTCTAGCCCCTTAACGCTATATTGAGAATAGAAAAATTAAAATTCACAATTTCAACTTGTCAAACTTTCCTTACACTATTCCTAATAAGGCAAAAGTTTCTAATACTTTTCTCCAAATAATTATTGGAAATCTTAAAAAGTAAAACAGAAACATAACATCAATTTACAATTCGAATACTTAAACCCGTTAAATATGACTTCTACATCTCAAAAAAATTCTAACCCACCTCTTAAGGAGCGGTTTGTATTTGATTGCGACCATTTGCTCCAGTTCTGTGAAAGATTTAACAGAGCACCTATAGAAGACCAAAGCAAATCAGTCCTAGAAGCCAAATTGAAAGACTTAGACAACAGATGGAGCAAAGTAGAAGCTTCCTATGAAAAAGTTATATTAGCTCAAGAAGATATAGCCGAATTCAAACAAGAGGCAAAGACGAATTTTGATGCGTGCGTAGACGCTTATTACCTTTGTACATCTCAAATTCTTGATTTTTTATTTTGATTATTATTTTGAAAAAACAAAATTTCTATTTGCGAATACCAATTTGAGATTCACTGGTATGAATCTCACATTTGGACCAATTTTATATCAGAAAGCTTTAGTCTTTAACCATATTTTGAAAATAAAAATTTTTGTCTTTGCAACATAAAACTGATCAGCGGTAACACTGGTCTAAAATTATAAATTATTCAATTCTTCCCTTTGGGATAATCACAGGTTAAGAATTTAAAATTCTTTAACTAAAAATTATATGCAAACCTATTTAAACTATTTTCATTCCCGTTTTTAACTATTTTTGAACTAGATAAAGGGTATCTAGTGCTATTCTTTAATAGCTCCGTAACTCAAAAACGAGAATAGAATTGCGTAAACTCCAAAATTAAATATAATTCAACTCAGATCAAACTATCTTCAGTTTCAGTCTTGATTCCTTTGAAATAGATAACGAGTATCTAGTGCTATTTATAGCCCCTTAAATCAAAATCGAATATTGCAATTAAAAAAAAAAAATCAACATAAGTTACCTGTTCAAGTTGTTTTTATTCTCATTTTTTCATTCATTTAACTAGATAACGGGTATCTAGTGCTAGAAGTTACTAGCCCCTTAACTCTACAACGAGAATAAAAAACACTTGAAGGATATTTAGTGATAGAGCTTACTAGCACCTTAAAACTACTACCAAGTTAACTCTATAATCCAGAACAGAATTCTCATTCTCATTTTATTCATTGTAACTAGATAACAGGTATCTAGTGCTAGTATTTCTAGCCCCTTAACGCTATATTGAGAATAGAAAAATTAAAATTCACAATTTCAACTTGTCAAACTTTCCTTACACTATTCCTAATAAGGCAAAAGTTTCTAATACTTTTCTCCAAATAATTATTGGAAATCTTAAAAAGTAAAACAGAAACATAACATCAATTTACAATTCGAATACTTAAACCCGTTAAATATGACTTCTACATCTCAAAAAAATTCTAACCCACCTCTTAAGGAGCGGTTTGTATTTGATTGCGACCATTTGCTCCAGTTCTGTGAAAGATTTAACAGAGCACCTATAGAAGACCAAAGCAAATCAGTCCTAGAAGCCAAATTGAAAGACTTAGACAACAGATGGAGCAAAGTAGAAGCTTCCTATGAAAAAGTTATATTAGCTCAAGAAGATATAGCCGAATTCAAACAAGAGGCAAAGACGAATTTTGATGCGTGCGTAGACGCTTATTACCTTTGTACATCTCAAATTCTTGATTTAATGAAAGCTGTCCGACTGGACAACTCCAATGTCCAAGGTTTTGATACAGCTACACGTTACTCGCTTTCACCACAAGCTCTTACCCAAACTTTTGTACCCGATAATTCCAATAATTGCATAAAACTCCCTCCCTGTGACACTGAAGTTTTCAAAGGCAGTTATGAACTATGGCCATCATTTCGGGACATGTTCACTGCAGTGTACATAAATCATTCAAAACTCTCTCCCGTCACAAAATTATATCACCTTCAAAACAAAACAAAAGGTGAAGCAGGTGCAATAGTAAAAAGATATCCACTTTCTCATGACAACTTTGAGCTAGCATGGAATGCTTTAAAAAATCGTTACGAGAATAAACGAGTACTGGTAGATAACCAGATCAAAATCCTCTTTGATATTCCAGCAGCAACTAACGGAAATAGTGAGTCTATTAGAAGAATCCAATCTTCGGTTAACGACTCGTTAGCTACTCTTAGAACTCTTGGAGTAGAAGTGGAAAGTTGGGACCCAATTCTCATTCGTCTGATATCTACGAAGTTGCCAGATTTAACACTTTCTCTGTCGGAACAGTCCCTTACATCTCCTCGCGATCTTCCTAAGTGGTCGCAAATGTGTCAGTTCCTGGTAGATAGATACGAAGCTGTAGAACGCCTCGCGAGTATTAGAACCTCAAAAGACAACTTTAGTCTGAACAAAACACATTCAGCAAATATACAAACGCACACTTCACATGAAAATCTAAACTTATCTTGCATTTTATGTAACGAATATCATACCCTAAGAACTTGTCCTAAATTTCGAACATTTTCGATACAACAAAAAATCGATTATGTATACAAGAACAAAATTTGCAATAACTGCTTAGGCGCGTCCCATCTAAAAGCAAATTGTAAAAGTAAGAAAACTTGTCTCTTTTGCAAAAAACTTCATCATACTCTGTTACATATGACAAGAAGATCTCAAATATTTGTGGCCAAACATCAGCCTACAATACAATTTTCGGATGGGTACTTAGTGGAGCCATGAAAGCCCAAATCATTCAATCCTTTACAACCACTGTTGTCCCTGCGGACGGAAGATGGAATTTGTGAACGTTTCTATGCCCAAACAACTAAACGCAATGAAAATGGGAGATATATAGTAAGATTAGCATTTAAAAAAGAGTATCCCAAAAAAATCTTCCTTGGCTCGTCAAGATTTATTGCCCTAGCACAATATGCTAGAATGGAGAAAACTCTATCTAAAAATCCCGAACTTTATTCCCATTACATGGCAGTTCTGAATGAATATTTAGCTCTCGGTCACATGGAAGAAACTTCGCCACAAGAACTCATGTCCCAAAATAAATGTGATTCATTCTATTTACCACATCAAGCTGTCATTCGGCCAGAACATAAAACTACGAAAGTTAGAGTTGTTTTCAACGCGTCAAGAAAAACAAAATCTCAATTTTCTCTTAACGATGTTCTCTATACAGGCCCTACTTTGCAAAATGACTTAATAGCTATAATACTGAATTGGAGAAAATATCAATATGTTTTAAGTGGAGATATACAAAAGATGTATCGACAAATTCTCGTGCATCCTAAAGATAGATCCGTTCAAAAAATTCTCTACCAAAATCAACCCGATGGTCCGATTACAGATTATCAGTTATATACGGTAACCTTTGGATTAAATTGCGCACCGTACCTCGCTATTCGCAAGCTTCTTCAGCTCGCCTCTGATACCGAAGTAGAACATCCCAAAGCAGCATCAATTTTGGGTACGGAAACATATGTTGATGATATTCTATCTGGAGGATTCTCGATAGAAGAAACTTTATCCGCTCAAACCCAACTCATTAAAGTATTGAAATCTGCTAGATTTGCCTTAAAGAAAATCACAGCAAATGACACAAAATTGCTCTCTCACTTGCCAAAAGAAGATCTTTACGATCAAGACTTTCTTCGCTTTCATGAAGCTAGCTCAATCAAAACACTAGGAATTAAATGAAATGCACTTACAGATGCATTTACATACAGTTTTTCCCCGATTGATCAATCCACTAGAACAACGAAAAGACAAATTCTTTCGTCAGTAGCAAAACTCTTCGACCCAGCTGGATGGCTAGTCCCTATAGTCATCAGAGCTAAAATACTCATGCAAACACTATGGTTAGAAGGATTAGATTAGAATGGGATGAGGATATTTCCCCAGAATCTCTACAAAGATGGAATAGTCTTGTTAATGACCTTACCCAAATAGAAACAATATCAATTCCCAGATGGTGCAATATACTCCTTCAGACACCATTCAGATTCATTGTTTTTCAGACGCTTCTAAAGCAGCTTACTGTGCCACAGTATTTATTCGATGTCAAACTCAAACCTATAATACTTTTTCCAATTTATTGGTCGCAAAATGTAAAGTTGCTCCAATACAAACAGTTTGCCTTCCTCGCTTAGAACTGAATGGTGCAGTATTGCTCTAAATTATGTTATCTCAACTCTGAACTTAATGTCAAGGAAATATATTTATGGACTGATTCTTCTATTGTGCTAGGTTGGCTTTCAAAACCTCCGTCTTCTTGGGAAACATATGTCGCTAATCGAATTTCTCAAATTCATACATTAACACCGAATGCGACATGGCGACATGTGCCAACTCACGGCAATCCGGCGGATCTGGGAACGAGGGGTTGTAGACCTCAAGATCTCGCAAATAATTCCTTATGGTGGCATGGACCATCATGGTTAAACAAACCTCCATCGGAATGGCCTAAATGAAATCCTCTAAAATTTATTGAAAGTCCAAAGAAAATGGTATCCCTACATACGGAAACTATAGAACATGACATCTTAAATCATTTCTCATCTTATAACAAAGCTCTGTTATATGCTATGTTTTTAGATTTTTTAACAAATGCAGGAAAAATAATAATCAAATTGTTAACTCTTCTACCCAAGTCTCTCTTACCCAACTCGAAATGAAATTTGTCAAAACGAGACTTTTAATTTTAGCTCAAAAATCGTTCTACGTAGAAGAGTATCAATGTTTGTTAAACTCACAACCTTTACCCAATAAAAGTTCTTTTAAAAAATCTGAATCCATTTCTCGACTCAAACTCCCTTCTACGAGTAAATGGGAGATTATCTCAGTCCTCACTTCCATATAACGAGCGTTATCCAGTGATATTGCCTGGTAATTCGAGAATTTTTCATTTATATCTTACTCATTTACATAAATTTATTTATCATGCGGAATGCAGCCAGCTTTGCCGAATGGTACAAACAGAATTTTATGTTTTTAGGCTCAAACCTCGTATTAAAAAGATAATTCATCAGTGCAAAACTTGTATTATCTACAAACAGCAACCATGTTCTCAGATTATGGCTCCTATACCCTCAGAAAGATGTAATCTCTCTCTTCCATTTCAGATAACTGGTATTGATTTCGCCGGCCCTTTCGTATTAAAAATCGTTGGGAGGCGGGGGCTCCCCCAAAGGGTAGTATCTGACAATGGAAGAAACTTTTTGGGTGCCAGTCGAAAACTCGAACGCGAATTTGCAAAATTCATAGAAAACTCAGCCCAAGATATAGCCCAAAAGTATATTACGCACGGATTTGAGTGGAAATTTATACCTCCACATGCGCCACACATGGGCGGCTTATGGGAAGCCGCCGTCAAAAGCTTCAAATATCACATAAAACGAATAGCTGGCTCTCAAAAATTCAATTTTGAAGAATTTTCTACCGTTTTAGCTCGAATCGAAGGTGTTCTCAACTTACGACCAATCTCTGCTTTATCAGAAGACCCTTCAGATTTAACAGCTCTTACTCCAGGTCACTTCATAAGAGGTGCTCCACTAATGGCTTTCCCAGAACAAGATCTCAAAGAAATGTCTCTAATAAATAGATGGGAAAAGTTAAAAGCAATTCACCATCAATTCTCTCTTCGATGGAAAGAAGACTACCTTAAATCGCTACACAAACGCTACAAGTGGAAGAACTCCTCCCCTAACCTTAAAGTTGGAGATCTTGTAGTGGTTATGGATGATCTGCAACCGCCTTATGAGTGGCGCTTAGGAAGAGTAGAAAAAACCTATTACGGTTCAGATGAGAATGTACGTGTTGCCGACGTACGTATAGCATCAGGTGTAATAACCCGGCCCATAGCGAAATTATGTTACCTTCCTTTCTGTTATGTATTGTACATTTATCAAAGTACCCACTGTTTGTCAACTATGTCATACATTTAGAACACCGTTATTTTTAGTACTCTCTTTAGTAACTTTAATAAGAATTTTTGATCATATTCTCATTCGCTTGTGAACTACGTATGAATAAAGTAAATTTAATAAAAACGTAACTAAAGTCTTTTTAATATGTATATAACAATTTTGGCGACGAGAAAATTGGGGGAAAATAACCTAAAAAACAAGTAAAACGTGATAGAAAAAATGTAAATGGCAAATAGCGAATCAAAAGAAGATATTAATCAAAAAGTTATTATTCAAACACCAAAAATGATTGGACACATGGATCCATTTCTTATTGGAAATGACTTTTCCGAATACGAAATGAGACTTCAACAATTTTTTATTGTAAATGATGTTACGGAAGAAAAGAAGGTGGCATTCTTCATCACATATATTGGTGCTGATGCATACTCCGTACTGCGAAAGTTAATTTCTCCAGAGGATCCTTGTAAAAAACAATATAGAGACCTGGTTGATACTCTAATAAAATACTTTGAACCATCTGTAAACGAAATTGCCGAATCATATAAATTTAATAAAGCAGAGCAAGGTTCAAAATCAATAAGAGAATTTATAGTGGAGCTAAAATCATTAGCTCAAAAGTGTAACTTTGAAAATTTTCTTGATCGAGCACTAAGAGATAAATTTGTATGTGAAGTGCGGGATAACCAGCTAAGAGCAAAATTTCTAAAGGAGTCCAAATTAACATTTAAAAGTGCTTGTGAAATTGCCCTAAATTGGGAAATGGCCGAAGGTGAAACAAAAGAAATGAGTTCACAAAAAGAACACTACAACGCATTTGCTGTCATTCCTGGTCGAAACAGTTCACGTGGACAAACTCAAGGACAAACAAACCCTGTTATCGCTGTGGTAAGACAGGTCATGATGCTGATTATTGTAATTGCAAAAATTGGATATGTTTTAAATGCCAGAAAAAAGGACATACTGCTAAAATGTGTCAGTCAAAAATCTCAAAAAAAGGCGAAAATCAAGTAAAATACGTGGAGGAAATGATGGAAGCTGTTGGTCTAAACAGTATTTCGAGTAATGGTGAAGAGTGCAATAGTATAAAGGGTGTGGCTTTAAAAGGTCCGGAGCTTGTAAACGTGATGGTAGGTGGAATTTTGCTGAAAATGGAAGTGGACACAGGGGCCTGTGTGTCAGTTTAACTTCTGTTGACAAAAAATTCCTTTCCGTAACGGGTAGCCAACTAAAATGTATTGGACAAATTAAAATTTCTGTCTGTAAAGTAAATTGCAAAAATGAATTTTTATTAGAATTAGTCGTAATTGAATCCGAAAGAGAATTTAACCCCTTACTAGGTCGAAGTTGGTTAAATGTATTGTATCCAAACTGGAGAAAAATCGTTGAGAACGATATACTTAACATAAAAAATTGTAATCAGGAAAATATACTATACGTAATAAAATCGAAATTTCCAAGAATATTTAGTTCTGAGCCAGACCATTGCATTGAAAAATATACGGCGGAAATTATTTTGAAACCAGAGGGAACTCCTATTTTTAAAAAGGCATATAATGTTCCGTATAAGTTAAGGCTCCAAGTAGAAAAAGAATTAGAGCGACTGGTTGGTAATGTAAAATTAATTCCAGTAAAATTTAGCAGATTTGCGTCTCCAATAGTGATCGCCTCAAAACCGGGAAATGAAATTAGAATTTGTATCGACTGTAAGGTAACAATTAATCGCTTCATAGAAACAGAACACTATCCCCTACCAAGGATAGACGATATTTTTGCTACGTTAGCAAACTCTAAATATTTTTGTGTGATAGATTTATCAGGTGCTTACCAATAACTTAAACTATCTGAAATGTCAAGAGAGTATGTTACTATTAATACTCATAAAGGGTTGTATCAATTTACAAGACTTCCCTTTGGTGTTGCAAGTGCACCATCAATCTTTCAATCAGTCATGGATCAAATTTTACTAGGTACACCAGGTACTTCATGTTACTTGGATGACATTTTGATAGGAGGTTCTAACATACAAGACACAAAAAATAGATTATTTCAGGTTTTGGGTAAACTCAATGAATATAATATTAAAATAAATTTGAAGAAATGCAAGTTTTTTGAAACAGAAATTAATTATTTGGGACATATCATTTCTCAGGATGGATTGAGGCCAAATAACGAAAAAATTAAGGCAATTGTAGATGCTCCATGTCCTAAAAATTTGACGGAGTTACAGTCTTATTTGGGCATGTTAACTTATTATGGCAGTTTCATACCATATTTGTCCTCAAATTTAAGGGAACTATATGATTTGCTGGAAAAAGATAATAAATTTTTATGGACAGAAAATATTCAAGAATGTTTTGAAAATTCAAAAAAGTTACTTTTAAATAACAATCTGTTAGAGTTGTACGATCCAAACAAACCTATAGTTCTTACCACTGATGCCAGTCCCTATGGTGTAGGGGCTGTTCTGTCTCACATAGTGAATGGTGTTGAGAAACCAGTTTTGTTTGCTTCTAGTACTTTAGGTCCATCAGAAAAAAAATACTCCCAAATACACCGGGAAGCACTAGCGGTTATGTTTGGAATTAAAAAATTCCATAAATACATATATGGTCACAAATTTACATTGTGTAGTGATAACGAGGCGTTAAAAGAAATTTTTAATCCCAATAGGGACACATCTAGTATCACAGCATCAAGACTGCAGAGATGGGCGGTAACGCTATCCATTTATGAATATGAATTTAAATATCGTCCCGCAAAACGTAATGCACCAGCAGATGCCATGTCACGCCTACCTTTAGCTGGTACAACTCAGGTGGAAATGATGAATAACCTCGTAGACGTAGTACAGTTGCCTATAAGTTTCGAAAAAGTAAAAATACACACTTTAAATGATTCAGTTTTAAAAGAAGTTATACATTATGTAAAAAACAATTGGCCAACAAAAGTACAGGACCACCTACAATATTGGTATACGTCTCGTAAGGCTTTGTCCACGGACAACGATTCACAGTGGTATAGGAAAAAAA
>NC_060949.1:1902333-1915608 GCF_022045245.1 Lucilia cuprina
TTATCTCAAACATAATACAATTAATTCTTACAACCTACTTATATAGTTAATTCCTAACACTACTTATTTTCTATAAAATAATCTGTCATATCGGTATACATATCCACAAGGTAATATAATTTATAAATTTCAGATGTATATTCCCCAAATCGATTTCCATTAATTTTATGTTTACTATTCAGTGCCATTAAAATAGTGTTAACTCTTCGAAGCAACTCCTTGTCGATTCCAGTTATTTTTGAAGTAATTTAAAAATCACGAAAAAACCTTCTCGCCGTATTACCGTCATTTGTACTACCGCAACTTGGAAGTGGTTTGTCGATGTTTAATCCCATCTGAACTTTAAATTCTTCTTGGATTCTGCTTTTTTCCGCAGCTCTCAGTTCTTTCAATTCTTCATTATTTTTTGTTGATTTAGTAAGATTCTCTGGCACACTTCTATATTTGAGGTCGTATGCTATGTGTAAAAAGTAATCCAAAAATCGTATTCTGGCATGAAGTGGTGAAATTCCGAAAGACAGGACTTCTTCATTAATACTTCTGCTTTTGTTTATATTTGAGAATTGCGACTTTTTCTCATTACGTATTAAGCATCTCCAGAAGGAAGAAGTTTCTGTTATGGCATTGCTGACCTTTCCATCAATCATTGTTGAGCTTAGCTGATATGATACGTTAAGAGAGAATTCCTTTATTTTTATGCAAATGGGCTCCAGTGCATTTATTTCATCTTTTAAATATTCCACTAAATCTTTTGTTGTTTTCTTTGACTCCTTTATATATTCAAATTTGGAAATTTTGTTGTCTAACTAACAAGAAAAAATTGAGTCCATTTGGTCCAAAATTACGCCCGGTATTCAAAAAAAGGCGGACCAAGGTATGGTAAATTTTGTATCACTAAATTTTTTAAATGCCTATAACTCGGATATTATAAGATATAATAAACAAAAAAAATGGCACGAGTTTAAAAATTTTACATGTCGTAGGTACCCTACTTTGAGCCGCCACAGCTCCTTCCCTGGGGCATCTACGGGGTTCATTTTCAAAACTTAAACTCGAATACTCCTTGGCTGCGCTCACGCCAAATTTTATCCCGATCGGATCAGCCGTTTAGAAATGCCAGATTTATTTCCAAAAAATTTCCATTCTGCCCCACTGTGCAATAGTCTGTTCTTGGTGATTATATGTTGGATGTTGTTGACGTTTTTTTTTGGATCTTGGTGTACTGTTTAAAACGAAATTATCCCATGTTAAACATATAAATATGTGCACAAATAAAGCTCGTGGTGTACTTGGCTTTATTAAACGATGGTCAAGAGAATTTTCCGATTCCGATTGCAAACGGGTTTTATTGAAATATATCCAAATTGGCATGTTTTTAAAACATCGGGGTCATTTTGACCCCAAGGCCGTTTAAGGGTTAATTTATTTTTTCACTATTATTGTAAATATCGGTTGTTAATAAATTTCTTAAGTTTTATGATAATCTACCTATAAATAAAAACAATTTCGACTAGTTTCCATCAAAAATTGCAAATATTACAAAATTTGACCTTTGACCTTTAAAGTTTATGGGTTAATGGCGTCCAAATTGCATGAAACTCTTGATTTTTATTTAGAAATATGTGGACTAATAAATTTACAAAAGGTTCCATTTAAAATACACAACAATATAATAAAAAGGCTAATTTTGCAAAATATTACATAAAAATGGGGTTTTCTCGAAATCCGCTGAATTCAAATTGCAGGTACGGGCAAACTATAAGAGGTATTGACCTAATTTTTTTACTGTTTTATTCCCTAATCTGTTGTCCATAAATCCCTATGAGTTCTCCCAAAAATATTGAAATTTGTTTAACAAAGTATCAAAAAAACTAAAATTTGAATTTTGAAACGACCGTTAAAAATATCAAAATTTTTCGACCATAGCTGAGAACAGGTTTACGTTATTATATAAGGACAAAAACTCATATTCAAGTAACTACAGATATATTTTAAGTAATACAATTGTTTTATTAGAATATTTTCAAAATCTTATCTTTTTGTAACGCTAATTCTGTGTACATTACGATTCTTTGGCAATAAAATGCAAAACAAGTTGTTTAATGACAAAATTTTTTGTGAAAACTGAAAAAATGTATATTTTCCCCTTGTAAATGCATCTTCAAACTTCAGAGCCGTTGCGGCACCAGTTAACGTAGTCCTATTAACCTAATTTTTATAACCCATAGAACAATTCTAGGGAGGGGGACGGCCTATAGGATAAAATTTTTTTCCTTCATACAAGTTTGGAGCACTCTAATATATATATATATATATATATATATATATATATATATATATATATATATATATTATATATATATATATATATATATATATATATATATATTTATATATATATATATATATATATTATATATATATATGTATATTTATATATAATTATATATATATATATATATATATATATATATATATATATATATATATATTATATATATATACTACTCTCACAAGTACTTTAGAGTTACATCCATTAACTTCAATAAATAAGCCCTCAATGCTTAACGGATCCGAAATTTCAAATATTACTTTAACCGATATTCCATTTCGAACATAACGAGTTCTCTAAAACAAATTTAAATTCATCAAATTTAGAATTCCTTCAAAAAGGATTAAGACTTTGAATATTTATATGTGCAACATTTAAACAATTACTATATTTCATAAAGCTTTTCCTTAGAATACTGTTATCGTTAACAATAGGACCTAAGTTTCCCAATAAAGGATTATCTGCGTTCATTATAATTATAATTAATATAAAAAGATAATAAAAAAGTAATCTACAAAAGTATAAAATGAAAAATACTTGGCTAAATTTACAAAATATACTAAATAACAATAAAAAGTTAATAGGATTAGTTTAAATACACATTCCCATATTCATTCTTAATTACTTATGTTCTTTCATAATTAAAAATTAACTAATTTTGATTGTTATTAACAACCAAAACAAGGGAATAAAAAAATCCTAAATTATACTTTAATAATTAAAGTATAAATATGAATTTATAGCAAAAAAAGAAAAAGAAATCAGTTGCAGAATTAATATAAATAAAGAGATTAATACTAAGGGAATTATGGAAAATTATTACAATTCAAAAAATATCAGAGTAAAATGAAAATTATTAAAATTCTTTCTTTAAATACATATGTATATAATCCAAAATAAGTTTCTTAAACCAAATCAAATTAAAGGATAATTATATACATTAATTTTGAAAATAGTAACAAAAACAAAATAATAATTATAGCTATGATTGAGAATGAACAGTTAAATTAGAATTCGCTTGCAATTTAGAAGAAAAGTTGGAACACAAATTGAAATATGAGAAAAATTCAGATAAATCAAATATTTTGATAGTATTATCCTTCAGAGTTATTTTAATTTTAGTTTTGTCCGAGTTGATCAAGTGATATTTTAGGATTTTATTATCTTTTCGCTACCTGCGACATAGAAATAGGACACGTCCAACTTTAGGCGTTACGTGATCATTTAAACATATTTTTTTGTTTATATCAGTTTCAATTAATGAAGACAGGCACAAATTTCTCGTTTTAAAATAATTACGCATTACAAGATCACGTTTGGGGATATTATTAAGCTTGACTAGAACAGTATTACCCTGATTTATAAAATAGCAGTTGTTTATATCACCAGGATTTATGTCAGCATTAAGTTGTTTAAAAATTTTGACTACGAGCTCATTAATGTTGTCGTGATACTTAGGCAGTCCATTAATTAATATATCTGATCTATTAAGACGCTTGTTTAGAACTTCATTCTGATCCTCCAGAAATAAAATTTTATTTGTCATTGAGGAATCTATGAATTTGATCATTTTGTTACAGTTATCAATATCGTTTTTAAGCTCCGTAAGTTTAGTATTTAATTCCTGTTTAACTTCAGACGAAATAACATCAAATTTTGTTTGTATATCTGCAAGTCCCTTTCTTAATGAATCAGTATTTGAACGGACGTCTTTGCAAGAATCACATATGTAGTTAAGAGCACCTTTGATTTTAGCAAGTGCAGCTAGCTGGTCAGTACAACACAGTTCGGATGAAACCATTTGAGACAAAAAATACAAGAAACGCTTCCATGTGTCTTAGTAAAGTTTTTCCCACAGGACTCCAGAGAACATGTAAGACTATCAGTATTTGGCATGGTAGGATCAGCAAACAGCAGCAACAACAAGTAGACAACAGCAGCAACAGGCAAAAACAGCAATACCAAATTAATTGTTAAATGCCGGCAGATTGAGGTTAGGTTATATTAACAAATGGTGCGTTTGCGTGTTCTATTTAATTTTATAATTAATACAAATACAATTCATAAGCTTTTACTTTCCACAGTTAATATAACTGGGCACCGTAACATTACATGTCTGAAATTTTTTGGAAATAAATCTGGCATTTCTAAACGGCTGATCCGATCGGGATAAAATTTGGCGTGAGCGTAGCCAACGAGTATTCGAGTTTAAGTTTTGAAGATGAACCCCGCAGATGCCGCAGGGACGGAGCTGTGGCGGCTCAAAGTAGGGTACCTACGACATGTAAAATTTTTAAACTCGTGCCATTTTTTTGTTTTTCACCCAAAAAGCGCTCGACGAGATCTTGAAAAAACATGCTACTTATCTCTTATAATATCCGAGTTATAGACATTTAAAAATTTGGTGATACAAAATTTAACATAACTTGGTCCGCCTTTTTTTGAATACCGGGCTTTTCGTAAAAAAATGGTCCTATTTTTTGAAACTGTTGCCACTGCGTCCTTCCGAATATGACCTATTTTATATCAAAACTTCAACTTTGGGCGACATGTTGTAAAATCCCAAAGCTGGGATCAGAAAACTGAAAGCAGTTTTGGAAACCTCAATATGTTTTCTATTTACTCCAAAAGTATTTTCCCAGCCCTGAAAGAAATGTGGACCCTATGGGCAAAAATGTAAAAAATCCCATTTTTGGAATTTTCATTCCTATTTTTGGGAATTGCGGGATGCCCTTTGACCTTTTAAATTTTTTTTTTGCATTTTCTTATTTGAAATGAAAAATTAAACAAGCGTTGAAGATTTCATTGAGTTTTGTTCATAAATAAAGATTTTGTCATATATTACATATTTGTTAAATTTATAAAACTATGATTTATATCAAAATTTTAATATGGTCGCAGATAGCTACAACAATTTAGTCCATATTTATCTTTTTTATTTAGATATGAAAATTCTTGACCCTTTACAAAAAATTTCAAGCCAATATCTCAATTACATTCAAAAATATGTTCATTTAAACCTGTGTCCTTTAATTTCATCTTTTTCATATTTTAGTATTAAGTATGACAGAACATACATTTGGTGTTGAATAAAATATTTGGACAATTTTTAAAAATTATTTAGTTAATTATTTTATTAAAGACTATAACATTGTATATACAATAAAAAATATAATTTTATTATGAGCCACGCACAAACCACCTCTCCCGCCCACCGAAATATAAAACACAATTTAATACAATATCATCAGTTAGTATAATAGCTTTTTTATTTGAACTGTTTATCTTAAACATAATACAATTAATTCTTACAACCTACTTATATAGTTAATTCCTAACACTACTTATTTTCTATAAAATAATCTGTCATATCGGTATACATATCCTGAGGGTAATATAAGTCCATTAAATCTTCCTCGTTTTGAGATGATAAAGTTTCATAACAAATCCATCTTTTTCGCATAATTGAAAGAACAGGATCAGAAGATAAAAGTAAACTATTAAAAATATCTTCATTCTGTGATTGCCTGGAGCATTTTCTTAAGCTGAAAAGTTGAACATGCTTAAAATCTCGATTCCTCGCTTCCTGGGCTTCTTCTGTTAACTCTCCAAGTGGAAGAATATTCGATTCAATTATTATTTGACCATGACACAATACTTTGTTTACTGTTGGTGTTAGTTCCCTCCATGGATACAGAGATACAAGTAATTTAGAAATTTCAGATGTATATTCCCCAAATCGATTTCCATTAATTTTATGTTTACTATTCAGTGCCATTAAAATAGTGTTAACTCTTCGAAGCAACTCCTTGTCGATTCCAGTTATTTTTGAAGTAATTTCAAAATCACGAAAAACCTTCTCGCCGTATTACCGTCATTTGTACTACAGCAACTTGGATTCTGCTTTTTCGCAGCTCTCAGTTCTTTCAATTCTTCATTGTTTTTTGTTGATTTAGTAAGATTCTCTGGCACACTTCTATATTTGAGGTCGTATGCTATGTGTAAAAATCCGTCTCGTGTATTTACCAAACACCGACAAGAACAAAACCTTACTTGGAGCGGACTTTTTAGAACAGGCTGGAATAGTCTTAAATATGGCGCAAAGATGCTGGTACTTTGAGGATGAACCCAAAACCAGATTTTTCTTCACTAATCCTCTTGAAGTTGGAGTTTTTAGCATGGACCTCAACAGTGATGAGTGTTCCCCATGCAGCAAAGCCATGAACGAATTTTCAAAGTTCATCAGTTTTGTTGAAGTTAGGAAAGAGATTCACCAACATATTTTTTGCAACCATTGATGAATCCATAACGCCAGTACAGATAAAAAGAAGAAGAGGACGCCCACCAAGAATCTAGCTGCTGCCTCACCGGGACGTTATCGGCATCAGAGGGGGAGTCTGTAGCAGTCCACATTTATTAATCATTATTTTATTATTATATTTAATCATTATTTTATTATTTTAAACTATTTTTGAATCTAACGTTTAATTTAAAATACAATTCAGTAAACATTATTGTTTGAACACGACTCTGTATTAATTTATATCCATATTTGAATTTAACGTAATGCTTAAAATGCACCTCTGTATGAGCACATATCATATTTGAATTTAACGCATTGTTCGAAGTGCACCTCTGTATAAAAAAACATATTGATATTTAAACTTAACGTTTATTTCCACATACAACACTATGATTATTTTGTATACTATTTTAAAACAACTCTGTGCATTGATATTATTCAAGTTTAAATATTAGTAAATGCTTTTATATTTTTATTTTTGACTTTGCAATAAATATGCATTTACCTCATATTTAAAAATATGCATATTTAATTCTGTTCAAAATATTTCCAGTATTTTTGCTAAAAATATTTACCCATACAAGCTATTGCATATTACAGCTTACAGACAAATATAAAATGTTTCCACATACAATATATTACGCAACTCGCTAACATATTTATAATACCCACATATATTTCATATGGCTTGCCTATAACATTAAAAAATTTTCCTACACAAATTATTCGAAGTCAACAATATTGAAGCCATGCAAGCAGTAATATACGAACATGAAATGTGCGCAAGCAGAGCATATACATATGTGCCGAAGAAAACACGAAACAAAACGATAGTCGCGACTATCAGGTTACAATATTTTTACTATCAAACATAAATATAATTTACTATAGGAAATTGCTTATGGTCTAAAATTTAACATTTTATGTTGATTTTGAAAAATTATAAAATGTGAAAAATGTATGCAAGATATAACCAAATTTTATTTATGTATATTATGGGAGAAATGTATGCATGAAATAACCAAATTTTAATTAGAAAATTGTTGAATTATTGAATGTATGTATTTATTAAATTTATAGTTTTTATGTGGAGTATTAAAATGTATGTATTTGTATTTATTGTAAAAGGTAATATAATTAGAAAAAAGTATATAAATACTTAGAGGATCATATGAATGTAAAATATATTCAAATATGTATGTAAAAAAATATATTGTTTGTAACAGGATGATATGGAATAAATTCAATATAAAGCAAGAAACAATAACAATAAGTTTGTAAACAGGTAGTAATGTAGTCTATGAAATGATCAATAATGAAGGAAATTATAGGTATTTTAGAAATTTGTAACAGGAATGCAAAAAATTAAGAGGGGACATAAAAACATAAAATGTTGTTTTTGTAATTTTACATTGTGAAAAGTCAAAACAACAAAAATGTATGAGTGTATTACATACATATACATGTATGTTTTTCATATGCAGGTACATATGCATATGTCACATTTCTATAAATTATTATTACATACTCGCAATTATCTTACATATATAGGTGTTAATAAATTTGCATATGCCATTGCCAACCTTTTGAATTTACATGAGAGAGACTAAATAATAATGATATTTCTTTCCTCTTCTCTCCACCACCAATTCAAATAAACCAAAAAAGGATCTTGCGTAAACCATCGTTAAGGAATGTGCGTAAAAGGCTAAAGTAGAAAAGAGAAGTACTACTACAGGTAATTTTAATGAGGAATGTGTTTTTGCATCACATGTAAATATCTACATATCTTCTTCCCACCAACAATTCAAAGGTAAATAAAAAATTGGCCTAGCGTAATCCACCGTTATGGAATGTGCGTGAAAAGTGGGAAAGAAAAGTACTGTTACAGGTCATTTTTATGTTTTTTGTTATTGTTTCACACATACTTACATACATACATATGGTGTATATATGTATGTATGAATATTTTATTACATACTCACAATGATCTTGAACAATAATGAATGAACAGGTGCGAAGAAAAATATACATAGCTATTAATAAATAGCTATGTATATTCAGGCATAGCAAAAAAAAATACCTTGCGTAAACCAGCGTGTAGGAATGTGCATAAAACGGTAAAGTAGGAAAGAGAAGTACTGTTTTAGGTCATTTTTATGACGAGTGTGTTTTTTTGTTATTGCTTCACACGTACATTTTCACATACAGTGAATCGCTGTAACAAAGAAATATACAGATAAAATTTGATACAAATTTCTTTAATAAAATAAGTCACCTTTAACAGTATCCCCTTGCATACTACCGGCGCCAATTGACCCTTCCCATGCCTTCGGTTTGTTATAGCTAACACGCATGTTTCTCACCTTTGAGCACACCTGTGTCCAATGCATCGACAATTGCTTTTCCTCACAAAAGCGTTTGTAGAAGACCTGCGTTGATGGTTTCTGAATTAAAAATTAGTAAAATTAATAAAATATTTATCTTTTTAAAAAAAAAAAAAATCAATCTTATTTTCCATTTTTGTTTACATTAAAAACAAATTGTTTTCTTCTTTTTAGCCATTAATTGACAATCACGTGAGAATGATAGCCTTCGGGTCTAATAGGCAAAAAAATAAACATATGAAAAACAAATGTAAAGATGTATTGGGCTAAATAATGAAAATTACCAACAACACGGATACAACAGTATAAACTATTACAAAAAAAACTTGCGTTACATCAATACAAGAGGGTTGTGAATTGAACAACTATGTTTTAATTTAGACTTCTAAACAGACAGACAATGTAAAGTAAACTGTCGTGTAAGTAGTACAGGAAAAATACCTAATTTAGATATTTTAAAATAGAGGTGGTTACCAAACCCTGAGATCAACAAAAGCCATTTTTGCTTTTGTTGATCTTCAGCTAATACATACATTTATAAATATTTAGAACCCAAATCAAGAATTACTATCAAGATCCTAATACGCCTACTGTATCTTATTCATAAAATAAAGCATTTAAAATATGAGGTTGAAAATCAGGATTTTATCATGTAATAGTTTTATAGTGGTATATGGTGATGTCCCCATACTCAGAGTGGCTAGGATGGTATTTAGTGTTAGATTTATTGAATAAGAATCAGTATTCTACAATTCTAAATAAAATTTACACAGTACCCCAGTATAATGGGGTTTCCGTAATGTAGTGTTTGTTTATAATAAAAAATGACCAAAAACCTAGATTATTTTTGTTATAATATATAGATTCATACCTGACTAAACATTTTTTCTAGGTCCAAATCCATTGATTATCTAATATATCATGTATCCAATTCAAGATTACTTATTATTTCCGAAATTTAATCAAAGAAACGATAGATTTCATATTAATCTACTAAAATATCTAAAAATGTTATTCTAATATATAGGTGTAATAAAAATTTTAAATTTTATAAAATAATGCAGCAATATTGAAAAAAATAACAAAAAAATCCTAAAAAAGCAAAATACATTATTATCCTAAAAAATTAACAATACGATCTCATTTTATCAAAATTTTCGTTAAATAATATCGCGATTTTACATTTTATGGTAGAAAATTAATACTAAGATATTCTTTAAAAAATACAACAAACAAATAGTTTTATTTTGCTGTAAATAATTGTTCAGATAAAGTTTTTTCTTAAAATTTATTAAATTTATAGTGATAAATTCTTATAGGTATATATGATAATAAATCAGTTAAGAAATGTCCAAGAAATGTCGTTCACCTACTAAAATATCTAAAAATGTTATTCTAATATATAGGTGTAATAAATATTTTAAATTTTATAAAATAATGCAGCAATATTGAAAAAATAACAAAAAAAATCCTAAAAAAGCAAAATACTTTATTATCCTAAAAAATTAACAATACGTTCTCATTTTATCAAAAATTCCGTTAAATAATATCGCGATTTTAGATTTTATGGTAGAAAATTAATACTAAGATATTCTTTAAAAAATACAACAAACAAATAGTTTTATTTTGCTGTAAATAATTGTTCAGATGAAGTTTTTTCTTAAAATTTATTAAATTTATAGTGATAAATTCTTATAGGTATATATGATAATAAATCAGTTAAGAAATGTCCAAGAAATGTCGTTCACCTAATAAAAATATCTAAAAATGTTATTCTAATATATAGGTGTAATAAAAATTTTAAATTTTATAAAATAATGCAGCAATATTGAAAAAAATAACAAAAAAATCATAAAAAAGCAAAATACTTTATTATCCTAAAAAATTAACAATACGATCTCATTTTATCAAAAATTTCGTTAAATAATATCGCGATTTTACATTTTATGGTAGAAAATTAATACTAAGATATTCTTTAAAAAATACAACAAACAAATAGTTTTATTTTGCTGTAAATAATTGTTCAGATAAAGTTTTTTCTTAAAATTTATTAAATTTATAGTGATAAATTCTTATAGGTATATATGATAATAAATCAGTTAAGAAATGTCCAAGAAATGTCGTTCACCTACTAAAATATCTAAAAATGTTATTCTAATATATAGGTGTAATAAATATTTTAAATTTTATAAAATAATGCAGCAATATTGAAAAAATAACAAAAAAAAATCCTAAAAAAGCAAAATACTTTATTATCCTAAAAAATTAACAATACGTTCTCATTTTATCAAAAATTCCGTTAAATAATATCGCGATTTTAGATTTTATGGTAGAAAATTAATACTAAGATATTCTTTAAAAAATACAACAAACAAATAGTTTTATTTTGCTGTAAATAATTGTTCAGATGAAGTTTTTTCTTAAAATTTATTAAATTTATAGTGATAAATTCTTATAGGTATATATGATAATAAATCAGTTAAGAAATGTCCAAGAAATGTCGTTCACCTAATAAAAATATCTAAAAATGTTATTCTAATATATAGGTGTAATAAAAATTTTAAATTTTATAAAATAATGCAGCAATATTGAAAAAAATAACAAAAAAATCATAAAAAAGCAAAATACTTTATTATCCTAAAAAATTAACAATACGATCTCATTTTATCAAAAATTTCGTTAAATAATATCGCGATTTTACATTTTATGGTAGAAAATTAATACTAAGATATTCTTTAAAAAATACAACAAACAAATAGTTTTATTTTGCTGTAAATAATTGTTCAGATAAAGTTTTTTCTTAAAATTTATTAAATTTATAGTGATAAATTCTTATAGGTATATATGATAATAAATCAGTTAAGAAATGTCCAAGAAATGTCGTTCACCTACTAAAATATCTAAAAATGTTATTCTAATATATAGGTGTAATAAAAATTTTAAATTTTATAAAATAATGCAGCAATATTGAAAAAATAGCAAAAAAATCCTAAAAAAGCAAAATACTTTATTATCCTAAAAAATTAACAATACGTTCTCATTTTATTAAAAATTTCGTTAAATAATATCGCGATTTTACATTTTATGGTAGAAAATTAATATTAAGATATTCTTTAAAAAATACAACAAACAAATAGTTTTATTTTGCTGTAAATAATTGTTCAGATAAAGTTTTTTCTTAAAATTTATAAAATTTTACAAATTACTTAATTGGTTCACTGTATATAAAAGGTTTGTAAAACAAAATTTTCGTACAAAATCTAATTTATAAACCATTTATAAAATAAAAATATTGTTTGTGAATAAAGGGGTAAATATTCAGGTGAATATCAAAATTCTCCAAGTGGTCCGCCAATTTATTACGCAAAATGTTTACATGGATGTTAATGTTATTAAACGAATTTTTGTATTTAATTTATATGGAGGTACCACACCCCCTAACGCTAATCCTCCCACATTTTATCCTAAATTATCATATTGACACTAAAGTGACCCGAAAACATTTGAAGACTCTAACTGTTATATGACCTCAAGATAAACGAATTTTTGTATTTAATTAATATGGGAGGTGCAACGCTCCTAGCCAGCCAACTTTTTAACCCATATAATCATATTGACACTATTGAGGACTCTAATAATCAAAAATAATATTTAATTAGTAACTAAATTATAACATTTTTATACCCTTCACATTCGTGAGAAGGTTATATATAAGTTTGTCATTCCGTTTGTAATTCCTATAATATAATTTTCCGACCCTATAACGTATATATATTCTGGATCCTTATAGATAGGAAGATATTGTGAAAATTTCGAGAAATTCGGTTTAGCCATTTATTTAGTCGTCTATAAAAATTAATTTAATACATAGATAGCAATTGGCAAACTCAACTATTTGCATGTTGTCTTCTAAATTTTCACATTAATGTCAATGTTATTCATGTAAAATTTGATGATTCTGCTCTAAAAGTTTCTTAGATATAAGTCCGTCCTTTCTCCTCCAAAATGTTCAGATGAATATTAAAGTAATTTGTGCAAAATTTTAAGAATTTAGTTCTATTAGTTTCCCAGTTAAACGAAGTTTTGTATTTGATTCATATGGGAGGTGCCAAGTCCCCATTGGATGTCCGTTCCTTATACTCTAAATCAGTCATGGGCAAACACATACCACCATGTGTATATTTGTGTGCGTTAAGCAGCAGAGAGATGACTGCACGTTATAACAAAATGGTGGTACACTGAGAAAAGTTTTG
>NC_060949.1:1915708-1932137 GCF_022045245.1 Lucilia cuprina
AAAAAACTTTAAAAACATGAAAATGTACAATATAGGTCCATAATACCTTAAGGGAAAAATTCTACAGTTGATCAAAAAGTTTTAAGTCAAATTTTGCAATTATTTTAATAAAAGGTCGACTTTTTACAATTTTTATCAGATTTTGTAAATAATTATCTGCAGAAGATTCTTATACGTATATCTGAAATGGATAATGGACAATATATCGCTACATGAATTCATATATCACTTAATAAAGTCGACTTTCTAAATTTGTTCCCTTAAAAAGTCGATCTATGAAGACTTCTTCCAAAATTTATATAGCTTTTTTTCTGGAAAAAGTCGACTTTAAACGACTAAAATAGTTAACTTCAAACAAATTTTTAAGGCTTTCTTATTCTTTTTCCATCATTTTTGACATTTGATGATGAACTCAAACGTCATTTTGACTACGTCAGTCGAGTAAAAGTCGACTTTAAATAACTACGATGCAAATAGAAATCTTCAAAGATTGAAAGACGAGTTTTCTCTTCTTCTAGAAGAAAAGTATTCGTTTCTTTTAGAAGATGAGTATTATCTTCTTCTAGAAGATGAGTGTTCTCGTCTTCTAGAAGATGAGTTTTCTCTTCTTCTAGTTGCATAAAATATATAAAAAATAAATCTAAATAAAATTAATTTTTTTAGTTTTTGTTGAAATAATTGAAATTAAAATAGTAGAAAAAAATAATTGATTTAACAACTATGATTTTAAATAGCGATCTTCTCTAATAGAATTATTGAAGATTCGGATCTCGCCGATATCTGGGATCCTCTAAAAACTGATTTCAACAGACAGGCAGACAGACGGACATGGCTTAATCGACTCCGCTTTCTATAAGGATCCAGAATATATATATACTTTATAGGGTCTGAAAATTATATTATAGAAATTACAAACGGAATGACAAACTTATATATACCCTTCTCACGAAGGTGAAGGGTATAAAAAGGTGGTTTTTAAAATATTTGATTTTAATATTAAATATCTTATATGGGGAATTTCGTGTCCTGACCTGATTCAAGTCAAAAAATAATTTATGTATAAAACAGTAGTATTAGTTTGAAAATAACGATTCCAGCTAACGTTTAAATACTTTTAGTAAAATTTTGATGTATTTTTTTGTTACGATAATAAAATACAAATAAAAATTTAGCTCAAAGTGATCACACGTAATCTAGAAACAGGACCTAAACGCGAAAATAGTTTAAAAATGTTGAAAGTCAAGATTTAACTCAAATAAATCTAAATAAGTTAAATGTTCAAATGAAAGCCGAAACGTACAACTTGAAAAAGTCTTTGAATGCTTATAACTCCTAAACCAATTAAGAGAGAGACGAAATTTAATATATAGACTGGTGGTTGCATTTGTTGCAACCACCAGTCTATGCTCTGATGTGTGTTCGTTTCAACATAACCATTTACGATCAAGCATCTGACATAACGCATTAAACATTGAAACTATTTTATTGATTTTGGGCAAATACATAAAACTTCTAATTTATTAATACGTTTTATTAACCGTATAATCTAAACACGCATTTCTATTCCACATACATAGTTATCTATTTTAAATATAAAAATTCAATATACAAGATTGAACATTCTGCCGGCCCTGAAAGCTCCTTGTTTTTCAGAACAAAACAGAACCAAATGAAAATTTTAAATTGAATTACTACATAAATATCTTTTTAAACTTTATATATAACATAGCAATAACATATAAATTTTATATTACACCTTTTAGTTAAATTTTTTAAATATATTTTTTTCTTTTAAATCAAATTTTAGAAAACTTAAGTTCATTAAAAAATTCCTAACTAAACTCTACCCTATATTATACGGTAGCTGGCAGATAGGTTGATGAAATATGGCACATTCTTTTTAGTATCCAAAACAAGGCAATAATGACGACCGTGATGATGAAAATAATGATAAAGCTTATTTTGTAATGATTAAGATGATGGCCCTCAGCTAATATCGGAAAACCAAGAATTGTTGTTTCTTTAGGAATGTCTGGAATCTTGTACACCTCTACTTCACTGTTAAGCTTCAAGTGACTTATGTTAGGCATAAATGGCTTTATATTCATAGAAGGGAACACATAATGAACATCTGTTGTATATGTATCATATGTCCACAAATGAAGATCTGCTTCCAAATGACAATCTGATTCCATAGTCCTGAACCATGTAAAACAATATGTTGAGTTTTATCTTGACAGGTTACTTCTGCTGGCGCCTTTCTCTTATCGATGAGGAAATATCTGCTGTTGGTGTGAATATTTACCGAATATCCATCGTGAGTTATTGGATATTGGTATACTTCATATGCATCAAAGATTTCATGATTGATTAACGGCAGCTGAATGCTGAAAAGCTCGAAATCTTCTGTTGTTCTGGTGAAAACTTTTGACACCTTAGCCAATTCTACAGGATCTTCCGTATTTTTATACCCTACACCACTATAGTGGGGAGGGTATTATACGTTTGTGCTGATGTTTGTAAGATACAAAAATATTGGTCCAATACCCACCTTAAAGTATACCAATCGATTCAGAATCATTTTTTGAGTCGATTAAGACATGTCCGTCCGTCCGTCCGACTGTCCGGCTGGCTGGCTGGGTGTCCATGTAAACCTTGTGCGCAAGGTACAGGCCGCAATTTTCAAGATACTTTGATGAAATTTGGACCAAGCATGTTTTTTGGCACAAGGACGAAGCCTATTGAAAATGGTTGAAATCGGTCCATTATTTCACCTAGCCCCCATACAACCGTACCTCCCTTTTTATGCTAAAATTACGTCAAATATTCTGCTATCTCTTTAAAAATTGGCACAAATAAGTTTTATATAAGTATAAATGACACTGCAGATTTTCGTAAGGATCGACCTATATTTGACCCTAGCCCCCATACAAACCCCCCTTCAAAAAATGACTTAAACGTCTAAAATTGACTTGTAACTCTTAAATTTATTAATTTTAACTAAAGACCTAACTGGACTAATAATTGCTAACAATGTTAGTACTGTATAAAAAATATTTTTATTTTTTATTTTATTATACCCTTCACCTTCGTGAGAAGGGTATATATAAGTTTGTCATTCCGTTTGTAATTTCTATAATATAATTTTCCGACCCTATAAAGTATATATATTCTGGATCCTTATAGATAGCGGATAAGCCATGTCCGTCTGTCTGTCCGTCTGTCTGTCTGTCTGTCTGTCTGTCTGTCTGTCTGTCTGTCTATCCGTCTGTCTGTCTATCCGTCTGTCTGTCTGTCCGTCTGTCTGTTGAAATCAGTTTTTAGAGGACCCCAGATATCGGCGAGATACGAATCTTCAATAATTCTATTATACATGCTTTCGAGAAGATCGCTATTTAAAATTAGCAAAATCGGTTGGTAAATAACGGAGATATGAGTAAAAATCCGAGACAACCTCTGAAAATTTCATCAAAAAATTGTTAAAAAAGCAACAAAACACTGTATATAGAAAAAGATGTACACGTGTGTGTGTAGATGTTTTGGTTTTATTCAGCTGTGTATTTTTTTGTATGTTTGGAATCCAAACATACAAAAAATACACAGCAAAAAATGATTTGCATTTTTTGTTAAAATAAAATAATTTTCCCTTTTGTTTTGCAAATATATTTTTTAATGAATAGAAAAAAGTATTTAAAACGTTTTCAATTATATGAGAGTAGATTGTGAGTTATTGTACAATAATTTTTATGCGAATAATGTATGTTTGAAATTTAAAACTAACACAAATTTTTTCCAAGTGCTTTTGAAAACAATTTTTTTACGATAAACAAAAACAAAATCTACGTCTCGTCAATGTTTACCAGCAATGAATCAGGGGTCGAAGGCGACCGGCTTCGAGCCGGAGCTTAGCCGCCGCCGAACTATATTTAGTTGCTTGAGCCGCCGCCAAAACATTCGGCTTAAATCGACTCAAATTTTTTTAATGTTTTTATTAACTAGACTGTAAGATCAATTATGTTTAAAATACACTATGGTGAAGGGTATATAAGATTCGGCACAGCCGAATATAGCACTCTTTATTGTTTTTTTATACATATTTTTTTATAACCACCATCAAAAAAGATGGGGGGTATATTGATTTTGTCATTCCGTGTGTAACACATCGAAATATTGCTCTAAGACCCCATAAAGTATATATATTCTGGGACCTCGTAAGATTCTAAGACGATCTAGCCATGTCCGTCTGTCTGTTGTTGGCACGATAGCGTCCACAAAATAAGAGATATTGAGATGAAATTTTCCCAAAATATTAATCAGAAATGTTTGGTATTGAAAATGGGCAAAATTGGTCAACGATTTCATATAGCCACCATACAACTGTACCCCCCGGAATATTGTATAAATAGCTTCAAATATTTACAAATTCGTTGTTTATGAAGCAAATACCACAAAATTTCGCATAGGTCAGTTTTTGATGTCTGAAAAATAATTCTGCATTATGGCGGACATAGGACCATAATTGGCCCTACCCCCCATATAAGGTCCCCTTTAGAAAATGACTAAATAGCTGATTACTGGCTTAAAAATAGGAATATAGCGATGAAATTCGACACACATAAGTTTCATGCAAGCCAATATCTCTCAACCAAATTTTATATATATCGGTCCATAATTGACCCTACCCACCATATAACGTCCCCTTCAGAAAATGTCTTTATTACTCATTACTGGCTTAAAAATACAAGTATAGCGATGAAATTTGACATAAGTAAGTTTCTTACTAGCCAAAACCTCTTTATGCAATTTTATGCGAATCGGTCCATAATTGACCCTACCCCCCATATAAGGTCCCCTTCAGAAAATGACTTTAACGCTCATTACTGGCTTAAAAATGGGAATATAGCGATGAAATTCGACACACATAAGTTTTATGCAAGCCAATATCTCTCAACCAAATTTTATGTATATTGGTCCATAATTGACCCTACCCCCCATATAACGTCCCCTTCAGAAAATTACTTTAACGCTCATTACTCGCTTAAAAATACAAGTATAGCTATGAAATTTGACATAAGTAAGTTTCTTACTAGCCAAAACCTATCTATGAAATTTTATGTGGATCAGTCCATAATTAACCCTACCCCCCATATAAGGTCCCCTTCAAAAAATGACTTTAACGCTCATTACTGGCTTAAACAAACGAATATAGCGATAAAATTTGATATAAGAAAGTATCGTACCAGCCAAAAAATCTTTATGAAATTTTATGTGGATCGGTCCATAATTGACCCTACCCCTCATATAAAGACCATCCATAAAATGACTAAAACGCTCATTACTTGCTTAAAAATACGACTAAAGCGATGAAATTTAACAGAAGTAAGTTTTATACTAGCCAAAATCTCTTTACCAAATTTTTCCAGAAATAAGTTTTATACTAGGCAATATCTCTCTACCAAATTTTATGTTGATCGGTCCATTGTTGACCCTACCCCCCCTAAAAAGTCCCCCCATAAAATTTATTTAATGCTCATTACTGGCTTAAAAATCGGATTATAGCAATGAAATTACACAGAAGTAAGATTTATACAAGTCAAAATTTACCAAATTTTATGTGGATCGGTTCACAGTTGACCCCATATAAGGCCCCCTTCAGAAAACGACTTTAACGTTAATTATGGGCGTAAAAATACTAATATAGCGAAGAAATTTGACATAAGTATGTATCTTAGGAACCAAAACCTTTCCACCAAATTTTATGTGGATCGGTCCATAGTTGACCCTACCCCCCATAAGAAGTCCCCCCATAAAATTTATTTAATGCTCATTACTGGCTTAAAAATCGGATATAGCAATGAAATTACACAGAAGTAAGATTTATACATGTCAAAATTTACCAAATTTTATGTGGATCGGTTCACAGTTGACCCTTCCCCCCATATAAGGCCCCCTTCAGAAAACGACTTTAACGTTAATTATGGGCGTAAAATACTAATATAGCGAAGAAATTTGACATCAGTATGTATCTTAGGAACCAAATCCTTTCCACCAAATTTTATGTGGATCGGTCTATAATTGACCCTACCCTCCATAGAAATACTTTAACGCTCATTACTGCCTTAAAAATACGAGTATATCGATGAAATTTCACAGAAGTAAGTTTTTCACAAGCCAAAATCGCTTTACCAAATTGTTTGTGGAACAGGCCTTAATTGACCCTAACCTCAACATAAGGTCCCTATCAGAAAATACTTTAAGGCCCATTACTGGCTTAAAAATACGAGTATAGTAATAAAATTCCACTCAATTAAGTTTCTTGCCAGTCAAAAACTCTTAACTTAATTTTATGTGGATCGAGCCTTAATTGACCTACCCCCATATAATATCCCCATCAAAAAAAAAAAACAAGTAAAGCAATAAAAAACGAGTAAAGCGATGAAATTCGATATAAACCTGACCTGTAGTAACCAAGATCGTTCTACAAAATTTTACGGAGATCGGTCTATAATTGACGCTACCCCCATATAAGGCCCCTTCAGTAAATGACTTTAAAGCTCAGTACTGGCTTAAAAATACTAGTAGATTTATGAAATTCGATATAAACTAGATTCGTGTAAGCTAATATCTCTATCTCTTTTATAGGAACCGAAATCTTTCTATCAATTTTTATGAGGATCAGTCCCCCATATAAATTCCGCCCCAGAAAATGACGGGAAAAATACGAATACCGCAATGCAACTCGACATAAAACAATTTTGATTTAAACCCTCACTACCATATTCTATGACTTTAATGCTCCTTAATGGCTTCAAAATACAAGTAGATCGATGAAATTTTAAACAAATAAGGAACTGAAATCTTCCAACAGACTTTTATGAGAATTGGTCCATATATGTATGTATAAATACCCCTACTCGCTATAAAAATTAGCACTGTCAATAGTAAACCCCCCATCAATGGACCACTTTTAAATGTTACCCTGATGTTCTTATTAATATCGATATATAATAATAAAATATTCAAAATATCAAAGTTCATTTGTATATCAGTGATTTGATGGTGGGTATAAAAGATTCGGCATAGCCGAATATAATACTTTTACTTGTTAATAATTAATGTATTATTATTATTGTTATTATTAACAGATGGAATATCCATAATGTAATTTTTTGGAGAATTTGTAATATTTCTGGTTGGTATTTCCAGACTTTCATCTTCATTTCCATCAGTGGGAAAAGGACAAACATTGTGGACCGATCTTTTCGTTTCCCCATTGCTGGTCCTTACTTCCACCATTCTGCATAATCCATCCGAACCCGTTATAGTTCGGATGACCCTCCCACGCCTCCAGCTCATTGGAGGAATATTGACTTCTTTCAGAAGAACCAAAGTATTTTGGTTAATATTTTGCATCGGTTTGTTCCATTTGTACCTTTTTTGTAATTCGGACAAATACTCGGAAAACTTTTCAGTGCTTTCCAATGCTCACGCAATCCACTATAACATTTGTTATCTACTGAATCATTTAAAGTATTGAATGGTTCTCCAATCAAGAAATGTCCAGGGGTTAGGACTTGAAAATCATTTGGATTATCGGACAATGGAGTCAACGGACGTGAGTTAAGAACCGACCCTATTTGTGTCATTAATGTGTAAAGTTCTTCGTAAGTCATTGTCCCTTCAGTCGCTTTATAAAAATGCTTTTTAACTGATTTTACACAAGCTTCCCATAATCCACCAACATGTGGAGACCTTGCAGGTATATTCAACCATTCAATATTTCTTTGAGCGCAGAATTTATCTACATTTCTACAGTGCTCTTTTTCTGATAACAGCTTATATATTTCATTTAAGCTATTTGCAGCTCCTATAAAATACAAATCTTTTCAAAGCACCTATAAATGCTGCGGAAGTTAAATCAGATACGACTTCCAAATGCACAGCTTTAGTCGCAAAACAAACAAATACGCATATGATTTGTCTGTTTTCTTTCCTCTGACCTTATAATGGCTTGTTATAGGCCCTAGAAAATCTATTCCTACACTCAAAAATGGACGTGTTCTAATAACCCGATCCTCTGGTAAGTTACCCATTAACTGATGTAACTGTCTAGGATTTAATCTGAAACACCTATAACAATTCATTGTCACATTTTTTACTAATTGGCGACCTCTTAGTGGCTAAAATTGTTGTCTTACTATAGCTAGTAATCCTTGAGGACCTACATGCAAATGTTTCCTATGTAAATCTTCTATCAATAATTTTACTATGTCATTTTTATAAGGAAGAAGAATTGGATGTTTTGCCTCATACAATAAACCACTGTTTTCTAGTCTTCCACCTACTCTGATTAACCCGTCATTATCCACAAACGGGTATAATGTTATCAAATTCGACGATTTTGCCAATTTTTTATCAGATTTTAAACATTTAAAATCATCCGAAAAATGTTTCTCCTGAATATTATTTACAATTGTTTTTAAAGCAAGTTTCCTGAAATAAATGAAATGCTTTTTATCCCTTTTTCTAATCACATGAATAAATTTATGTACATACGCTACTATATTTTGCCAAACATTAAAATTATTCCTATGATTTATTTTACCAAAGATATCCTTACTCTTTTGAACTGTAATAACCTTAGCAGACTTTTTTATTTCTGGTATCTCACACTTTTCAAAAATCCTTGAAATATATGGCTCCTTTTTCAATAAGAATTTAGGACCATTAAACCAAAATTTATTTTTTACTATTTCCTTGACCAATAATCCTCTTGAAATAGGATCTGCTGGATTATCTTCTGAGCTGACATGTTTCCATTTACTTATGTTACTATTTTCCTGTATAAAGCTTACTCTATTTGAAACAAATATCTGCAAACGTGCACGATCTAATCTAAGCCAACTCAAAACTATTGATGGATCAGTATAGTAGAAAATGTCATTGAATGTTATCTTAAAGCTATCGATTACCAACTTTATTAGCTCAACTAATAACACACCTGCACATAATTCCAATCTTGGCAGTGAAATAATTTTAATAGGAGCTATTCTTGATTTAGATGCAGCTAAATGACAGTAAACTATCCCATTGCTGTCTATGGACTTCACATAGACAGCTGCCCCATATGCCTTCATGGATGCATCACAAAATCCATGAAGTTCTATGTGTGTTGGTTTGCACAAATAATATGTCTTGGAACGTTTACTTCTTTCAGAAATTTGAAATTGTCTTTAATTTTAAGCCAATTTTCAGTCATTTGCTCTGGAATTTTATCGTCCCAATCAAGTTTTAACTTCCATAAATCTTGGAGCAACATCTTTGTTTTTACCGTTACTGGTCCTATTAAACCTAGTGGGTCAAATAACTTAGCAACTTCGCTTAAAATTGTGCGTTTTGAAATTTTATTATGAAATTCCAATTTACATTTCAAACTAAATCTGTCTGTTTTTGGGTTCCATATAATCCCCAATGTTTTAACAGAATTCAAACTATTTGATTCTATATTTAAATCATTTTCTATAAAACTGGGATCAATACCTTGGAGCAATACTTTTTCATTAGTACACCATTTCCTTAAAGGCATACCGAACTCCATCAATATATTGTCAATATTTTCTCTAACTCGTTTTAATGATTCTATACAATCTCCTCCAGTCATCAAATCGTCCATGTAAAAATCATTTCTAATTACGTCTGATTCAATTGAAAAATTGTGTTCTTTAAAATCTGCAATCTTTTGTAAACATTTTACTGCTAAATATGGAGCCGAAGCTGTACCATATGTAACAGTTTTAAGAGCATATGTTTTAATAGTTTCCTCTAGATTCCAGCGCCAAAATATTAACTGATATTTTCTGTCAGCTTCAGAAATCCAGATTTGTCTATACATTTTTTCAATATCAGCTGAAAAAACATAACGATGTTTTCTAAATCTTAATAAAATCTTATAAAGATCTTCTTGCAGCCTAGGACCAGTATGTAAAATATCATTTAGCGAAACATTAGTTGTTGTCTTACAAGACGCATCAAATACAACTCTTAACTTAGTTGTTGTACTCTCTGGCTTAAGTACACAATGATGTGGTAAATAATACCCACTATTCATAAACGAATTATTATTTATCAATTCCATATGACCCATTTCCAAATATTTTTTAAGAAATTCATTATATTCCAGTCTAAGTTCTTTGTTTTTCTCTAATTTTCTTTCTAGAGCAAAGAACCTTCTTTTAGCTATTATGGTAGAATTATCCAATTTATTCTGTTCATCTTTAAATTGAAGTTTAACTTCAAACTTACCATCTGTAAGTCTTTTAAAGTTTTCTTCAAAATGTTGCTCACATTGCTTTTCCGCAACTGCGAGATTATTCATTTATGGAACCTCTTCCAATTCCCAAAACTTTTGTAACAATTCATCACAAGATGTTTGAATCGTTGTGACCACACTTGATTCTGGTTTGGAACCATTTGCTGTCATCAGTCCACATGCTACCCAACCTAACATCGTTTTTGTCTTTTTATCAATTATTTGCCCATCGCAAATCAGATCAAACACAAATTGATTAGATAGTAATAAATCCACTCCTTGTGGAATATTATATTTGGGATCCGCTAATTTAATATTAGATGGAAAATTTCCCAACAACATTCGCGTTCCTGGTACGTTTGACACAAATTTGTCAATAACTACCGCATTTAGGAACGTTTTGTATTTGGTCACTTTAGACCTAAGGTTTATTCCAACCTTTTCCTCTATGGAAGATTTTTTTTTCTAAACCTTCCACTTCAGTCATCGTCAGCATCAAACGTTTCAATCCCAAATATCACTTCCTTGACCCTACAAGAGAGCAAACATTTTATTCAATCTCCCAACGAGAGAGAGAGAGAGACCTTGTTATTTACTGCAATAGTACAGATCGAAACTAGAGGCGAAAGATATCAGGCCAGAGCAATCATGGACCCTGGTTCGCAATCAACTTTTATGTCAGAAAAGTTAAAAAAATGGAGTAAATTTACCCACCAAACGAAAGGCTTAAGTCAAACAATTAAGTCAAACAATTTCAGAGACCTATACCAAAGCTTGTTTATTCAATCTTTACTCTAAGGTGTACTCACAAATTAAATTAGAAGTCTAGGCACCAGTCCTGAAGACACTTCCATCTAATTTACCACCTCAGACTTTAGACTTACAACATTTCAATGAGACTGCTAAGTTAGAACTTGCAGATCCTCAATTCAATCAAAGCAGACCCATCGACTTGCTTATAGGCCACGACCTGGGCCCCTCAATATATTGCATGGACACTCCGATGCGGTCTATTGGATCCCTTAGCCCGAAATCAAAAAACAATACGACCAAGTAACTGATAAGTATCTCAAGTTAAGACATATGAGGAAAGTCTCTCCCTGGAAATCAACTCGAACCCAAATTATTACCTGCCTCATCACGCAGTAATAAAACCGGAAAGGCTGACAACTGCATCCAGTAACCATACTTCAACAGGACTTAGTGCTTCTGATACTGAAGTGGAGATTCTTCCGTTTTGTGAACAATGCAGACATCACAAAAATGTATCGACAGATACTCATTGACCCGACTCAAACCAAATATCAACGGAACATTTCTTCAGACTAATTACATTCACAGCACCAGATGTCGAATTAAAAGAAAACTACATCAAAAGAGAAGTTTTATCTACAATTGCCAAATTCTTTGACCCTTGTGGATGGATAGTGCTTGTGCGAGCAATACTATCTCGCGATGTATTAATGCGCTCATAATTTTAACAGTTTAATGAGTAATTAATTAGTAAAGCATTAAATGCTTTAGGTGTAGAAACCAGCACATGGGACTCTTTTCTGGTATACCTTTCCTCAACAAAGCTTCCTCGGACCCTTCTAAAAGAGTTCGAAAACTCTCTTCAAGAAATTACAATTCAACACATTCTTGACCCATAATTCTAAGACTCTAGAATCTGTAGCTGCCATCACACAATTAAATACAAAGTCCGACCAGCTTAGGAAAGATAATTTGAAATCGTATTCTAAGCCAAAACACTTTTCAAATAAACACGACCCAAAATGAAACCGGCAGAAAACTAGAAAATCGTTAAACACAAACAGGTCACAGAAAAATGACTCAAACTTTAAATGTCAACATTGTAAGAAATCTCACCATTTGTGGTCTTGCCCTAAGTTCTTAGAGAAAAATGTTAATGACAGAATTTACATTGTAAGACTCACAAATTCATGTTACAACTGCCTCTCTATTGATCACAGTGTCAATGACTGTAAAAGTATATAAAGTTGCAGATTATATAAGCAAAGACACAACACTTTGTTACATAAGGGATCAGAAACCCAGACCTCAGTTCAAAATTGTGACGCGACCCATCCAAGCATGCGCATCGCAGCACAAAACCCCAACATACAGTCATCGTCAGCATCAAACGTTTCAATCCCAAATATCACTTCCTTGACCCTACAAGAGAGTAAACATTTTATTCAATCTCCCAACGAGAGAGAGAGAGACCTTGTTATTTACTGCAATAGTACAGATCGAAACTAGAGGCGAAAGATATCAGGCCAGAGCAATCATGGACCCTGGTTCACAATCAACTTTTATGTCAGAAAAGTTAAAAAATAGAGTAAATTTACCCACCAAACGAAAGGCTTAAGTCAAACAATTAAGTCAAACAATTTCAGAGACCTATACCAAAGCTTGTTTACTCAATCTTTACTCTAAGGTGTACTCACAAATTAAATTAGAAGTCTAGGCACCAGTCCTGAAGACACTTCCATCTAATTTACCACCTCAGACTTTAGACTTACAACATTTCAATGAGACTGCTAAGTTAGAACTTGCAGATCCTCAATTCAATCAAAGCAGACCCATCGACTTGGAAGGTGGTGGAGACCCCAAAACAGGTCAGTCGACGACACGAAGAAATGACGCAGGAAGGTATATAGTTACCCTACCATTTAAAAATAGCGAAGAAATTGGAACTTCGCAAAAAAATTGCGAAGGACCAGTTCTTAAGAATGGAACGCATGCTTAGCCAGAAACCCGAACTCAAAAAACAATACGACCAAGTAATTGTTGAGTATCTCGAGTTAGGATATATGAGGAAAGCCTCTCCCCTGGAAATCAATTCGAACCCAAATTATTACCTGCCTCATCAAGCAGTAATAAAACCTGAAATGCTGACAACGAAACTTAGAGTAGTTTTCAACGCCTCGAGTCCGTCTTCAAACAAGAAGAGTTTGAACGACATTTTGCATCCAGGACCCATACTTCAACAGGACTTAGTGCTTCTGATACTGAAGTGGAAATTCTTCCGTTTTGTGTACAATGCAGACATCACAAAAATGTATCTACAGGTACTCATTGACCCGACTCAAACCAAATATCAAAGGATATTATTTCGTCAAACAGCAAACGATCCTATTGAGGATTACGAACTCCTGACAGTGACGTTTGGAGTCAACTGCGCCCCGTTTCTGGCCATTAGAACCCTACTTCAACTAGCTGAATATGTAAAGTCAACTCACCCACTCGCGTCAAAAATTCTTCAACAAAACATGTACGTGGATGATGTTTTAGTAGGTGGACACACACTAATCGACGCCATTAAATGATCCACGAGTTACACAAGACCTACCAAATGAGACCCTACTACCTCTCGATTGGTTAAATTTGTCCGAAAACAACGGAACTAAGACTCTTGGAATCAAATGGAACATTTCTTCAGACTCATTTACATTCACAGCACCAGATGTCGAATTAAAAGAAAACTCTCCAAAAGAGAAGTTTTATCTAAAATTGCCAAATTCTTTGAACCTTGTAGATGGATAGTCCCTAATAATAGTAGACGCAAAACTAATTATGCAACAGATTTGGTTAGACAAAGTCGATTGGGATGACATAATAAAACCCTTGACTTGTCTAAAGTGGTAAAAATTCATAAAAAACTACCCCATAATAAATACATTGAAAATTCCCGGTTGGATCCAATATAGTCCGAATTGCAATGTGGAAATTCACGGTTTCAGTAATGCTTCAGAAAATGCCTATTCAGCGACCCTTTATGTTCGAATACAATCGGAAAACTCAGTATTCACGTTTTTTCTGGCTTCAAAGACCCGTGTAGCTTGGACTTATACCAAATCTCCAAATTCAAAATACCAAGACATATTATTGGACCGACTCAACAATCGTGCTGTCCTGGTTAAAGAAACCCCTCTGCTCATGGAACACTTTTGTAAGAAAGTGTTCCTTGTCAGAAATCCTAGACAAGGTTGGAAATCAAAATTGGCAACATATCGACTCAAAAGATAATCCAGCAGATGTAGCCAGCCGAGGATGTACACCCCAAGAACTAGAAAACCACAACCTAGGTGGTTAGGACCCTCCTGGTTAAAATTACTTAAAAATCAATGGCCGATACCAACACAAACAGGTAATACCATTTTAGAAGCTAAAACTGTAAAATCATTTAGAACCACACAGCGCGAAGACCCATTAAATCGCTTTTCAGATCTATCACGCGCTTACAGAATACTCGTGTATGTCATGCGATTCTGGAGAATCGTGAAGAAATAGAATTCATCAAAAATCGACTCATCATAAGGACTCAACAAAATTATTTCACAGATGAGCACAAGCATTTGAGACTCAACCAGAAAATATCCCCAAACAGCAGTCTTTTGACCTTAAACCAAGACGTGGATGTCCCGCACTCGCTGCAGAACTCCTCAGAAAAGACCGTCTAGTCTTTATATAGTCTCTTCAAAACCACGTAACCAATCATTATAGTCATCAAAATATCGACTGGAAGTTTATTCCCCCAGGAGCCCCACACATGGGCGGCCTTTGGTAAGCCGGTGTAAAGTCATTTAAAACTCACCTCAAAAAGATGATACCTAACATGAAATTCACTTTTGAAGAGCTACCTAGCTGAAGTCCATCGCAGATACAAATGGAAGACACAGAGGGACAACGTTAAAGACAACGATCTGGTTGTCATCAAAAACAACAACTTGCCACCCAACGAATGGCATATAGGCCGAATCATCAAAACCTACCTTGGACCTGACCAGAACTGTAGAGTTGTCGACATCAAGACAACCCAAAACCATCAAGACAAGCCGACCCACAGCCGTTACGACGAGTAGACCCAAGAAGTATTGATCTAAACACACCGTTCTTCAACTGGAACCTGGTTTTTATTCCCGCTGCATCCATAAAGATTACTGCAGAACATGTCAACACCAGGATCAGCACTAGAGCTATTGTGAATCGATCATCCACTATTTCAAAAATTTCGAAGTCGTTTGTCCAAAAATACAAAATAAAAACGACTATGAAATATGGCCAAGATATTGCCATTTTTGAAATATAGTCTTACAACGACAGAAACAAGTGGACGACCAAGATAATTGCTTTAATAACAGATGAGCTTCCCAGAAAACCATACACTGCACCCATCCTCGCAGACCCCACTGCTGATTTCCCGTCAAATTAATTGGATGACATTGACCCTCAATCCAATAATATAATCGAAGTGGAATTGGAAAACGACGTCTACCCATCATTACGTCGGGACGGAGCCCTATTAACCGAAGTAGGTCAAGTTGTGGTCGAAAAATCTGCCTTGGGCTATTTATTTTCAGGACCCATTCAAAACCTATGGTAAACTTCACCAAATCATGGGGGCCGGAATGTTCAACGATAAGACTTTTTTTGAAACACCCTTTACCATACTAACAGTCCTTTTTTTATTCTCTTTTCCTTACTTCGTTTTTTTCATAAATTTGCTAACAAGCATTAAAATAATTTGTTAAAGATCACTCTAGTTTTGGCAGTCAAACAAGGATGACCCTTTTTTAAAAAAATAAAAATACATAAAAACAAGTAAGAGTTTTATATTCGGCTGTGTCGAATCTTCACCATGATTTGTTAAAAAAGTCAGTACGAATTTTATTACAAAAAATCAAAAAATACCAATTGCAAAGCGTTAAGGTACCAAAAGTCCCCACTTATGGGTTCTGGCATAATCCAGACTCTACATACTAAATTTTACGTTTCTAAATTCAATATTATAGAAATTTCAAAAAGTACTATATGAAGAACGAAAAAGTACCAAAAAGCCCCCTTTTTATGGGTTCACACTTAATCCAGGCTCTACATAATTAATTTCATGCTTCTAGTTTCAATATTGTAGAAATTTCAAAAAGTACCTTTTGTAGAACGAAAAAGTACTTAAAAGTCTCCTTTTATGTGTTCTCACCTAATCCGGCCTCTACAAACTTAATTTCGCGTTTCTAGGTTCAATATTATAGAAAATTCAAAAAATACCTTGTAGAAAGAAAAAGTAACAAAAAGTCCAGTTCAATCTTGTATATTGAATTTTTATATTTAAAATAG
>NC_060949.1:1932237-1933308 GCF_022045245.1 Lucilia cuprina
AAGATTTGATTTCAAAATTGCACCCAGAAAATTTTATAATTATCTTTCTATTAACGTATTATCTCATACATATTTTAACGGTTAATTAAACTTCTTCTTGTTTAGTATTATTCATTATTATTTATTGTAATTGTAGTTCTTCCAAATTTTACACAAAGATAGACATATTTTGTTTACTCCTGGCAGGATCGCCAATGTGTAGGTAGGATCAGTTAGTTAAATATCTCAATTTTATTTTATATTAAATATTAAATTATTTATTAAAAAAGTTAAAATTATTATATTTTGTGTTTTTTGAATTCTAACATAAATTAATTATTATGTAATAATGAAAATATCTTCAAAAGAATTTTCATAGATAACATGATAATAATATTACTGTTATAATTTATAAATTACAAAGTATGTATCCACAGTGCTAAGTCCTAAAAAACCGCCGGAAATATTCAACAGTATTTTTCTTAAATTGTTTTATTACCGATATTAAAAAATGAGAAATCTAAGAAAAAAACTACGTTTACAGATTTTAAAAATATTAAATACAAGAGAAGTTATTAAGAGAATGACGTCACAAAATATACAGAGACGTCACAGCAAAAAATATATTTCAACTGGCTTTGTTTAGTTCTCATATTTCGGGTTTTCTTTCAATTTTTTTGTTGTAGGTAAGTAAATTATTGCTTAATTGTTTTAAAAAAATATTAAATATTAAAAATAACACAACATAATATGAAATATATTAATAAAACACAATATTTACTTTCATTTTGTTTATTTTCTTTTGCTTTCTTGTTTTGTTTGTTTGTTTTATAAGTTACTTATGAACACGAAGACTAAGAATTATTTGGCCCGTAAATAGCTTACACAACGCCAACTCAAATTTTCAGCTATTATATAATAGCTCAGTATTCAATAGTATAATTAGGTATAATTAGAGTATAATTAGTATAATTAATTTGCAAGATTTTTTTTTTTAATTCTTTATTCAAATAATCGAGCCCTAGGGCCATATACGATTAATACAAAAATTTACAATTATATAATGAATAAATAAAATGATGGAAATTCATT
>NC_060949.1:1933408-1934819 GCF_022045245.1 Lucilia cuprina
AATTTAACGAATACAGTGATCTCAATACTTGGCAAATTTTCAAACTTACATTAGATATATGCTTGTCAAAAGTCAACGTTTTATCAAGTGTTAACCCAAGGCAAGTTACTGAGTCAACAAACGATATACGCTCACCACCTAGCACAATTTATATGGAATCTATAGCACTATTGTTTGTTGCAAAAGTTATTGCTTTTGTTTTCGATGGATTGAATTTTAATCTATTATTAAACGCCCATTCGGAAACTTTAGACAATGTATAATTCATAGTATTTTCATGGCAATCGAGAAACTGTATTTCGGAAGAAAAAAGTAAGTTGATATCATCCGCAAAAAAACAAGTAGGAAAGTATAGTCGGGCATGGCCGACCATATAATACCCTACACCATGAGTATATTTTTAAAATTTTTACTTTTTATAAAATTTTTATTTTTTATAAAGAAAGTTTTATGTTGAATTTTACCAATAATTCCAAAATATTTAAGCAATTTATTGATAAAAAACTAACATTTCTTAATGAGGCTTTATATAGGTCAAATATGGACCGATCCTCGGTTAATTTGGGAAAAGGATATATTTCTAAATAACAGTTAGTTTTGTTGAGTTTAATTGCGATACAAATGGTTACAAGTCAATTTTAGACGTTTAAGTCATTTTTTGAAGGGGGGTTTGTATGGGGGCTAGTGTCAAATATAGGCCGATCCTTACGAAAATCAGTGTCATTTATACTTATATAAAACTTATTTGTGCCGATTTTTAAAGAGATAGCAGAATATTTGACGTAATTATGGCATAAAAAGTTCAAATCGGGAGGTACGGTTGTATGGGGGCTAGGTGAAATAATTGACCGATTTCAACCATTTTTAATAGGCTTCGTCCCTGTGCCAAAAAACATGCTTGGTCCAAATTTCATCAAATTATCTTGAAAATTGCGGCCTGTACCTTGCGCACAAGGTTTACATGGACAGCCAGCCGAACAGACGGACGGACATGTCTTAATCGACTCAAAAAATGATTTTGAATCGATCGGTATACTTTAAGGTGGGTATTGGACCAATATTTTTGTATGTTACAAACATCAGCACAAACGTATAATACCCTCCCCACTATAGTGGTGTAGGGTATAAAAACTTTTACAAAGAGAATTACCGATGAATTCTTCGAAATCATTAATATAAATTAAAAAGAGCAAGGGACCCAGGACGGAACCTTGAGGCACGCCACTTAGACAATCAGATATTGTAGATTGTATTAGACCATACCAACTATTACTAATGTACGAAAATAATAGTTTACAAGAGGAATTGGAAAATTCAAATTTAGAAATCAGTTTACTAATTAACACACAATAGTAGACAGTATAAAAAGCTTTACTTAAATCTAACGATACCATGGTAGAAAATCTATTGG
>NC_060949.1:1934919-1938414 GCF_022045245.1 Lucilia cuprina
TGTCTTGATAATTATAGACCTATAAGTATTTTGAGTAGTTTATCCAAAACATTAGAAATTATTTTAAAAGATCAAATGTTGGAACATATTCACTCAAAGAACTTGCTTAGTAGTGCTCAATTTGGATTTATATCCGGAGGCAGTACTGCTTCTTTGTTATTAAACCTTACGGAAAATGTTCGTCAAAATTGCAACTCCAATAGATTTTCTACCATGGTATCGTTAGATTTAAGTAAAGCTTTTGATACGGTCAACTATTGTGTGTTAATTAGTAAACTGATTTCTAAATTTGAATTTTCCAATTCCTCTTGTAAACTATTATTCTCGTACATTAGTAATCGTAAACAATATGTTGGTAATGGTCTAATACAATCTACAATATCTGATTGTCTAAGTGGCGTGCCTCAAGGTTCCGTCCTGGGTCCCTTGCTCTTTTTAATTTATATTAATGATTTTGAAGAATTCATCGGTAATTCTCTTTGTAAAAGTTTTTTTTTTTGCGGATGATATCAACTTACTTTTTTCTTCCGAAATACAGTTTCTCGATTGCCATGAAAATACTATAAATTATACTTTGTCTAAAGTTTCCGAATGGGCGTTTAATAATAGATTAAAATTCAATCCAGCGAAAACAAAAGCAATAACTTTTGCAACAAACAATAGTGCTATAGACTCCATAAATATTGTGCTAGGTGGTGAGCGTATATCGTTTGTTGACTCAATAATTTGCCTTGGGTTAACACTTGATAAAACGTTGACTTTTGACAAGCATATATCTAATGTAAGTTTGAAAATTTGCCAAGTATTGAGATCACTGTATTCGTTAAATTGTTACCTACCAATTAATGTGAAAAAACAAATAGCCCATGCTTTACTTATGCCCCATATTCGTTACTGCCTGGATATTTACAGTGGTACATCTATAATGCATTTTAATCGTATTAAATTAATTTTCAATCGTATCATTAGATATATTTACAATCTCAGAATTACTGATCATGTGTCAGATTATTTGTTAAATTTTCTCAACTGCTCTTTTCGTTCATTCGTAGAAATTGGAATTCTAGTAATGTTTTATAAAACTATCGTTACACGGTCACGAATTACAAACTCTACATTTGAAAGATCCTTTTTGGTAAGATCATGTAGACTTTGGAATTCTTTACCTTCTAACTTAAAAAGGTTTAATTTCTCCAAAAACACCTTTAAGCATAAGATATTAGCTTTGATGAATAACTAAAGATTTGTTAACATTTACTATGTTTTTTTTTGTTATATTCGTTCCCAATAAGGGTTTGTTTGATTTTATTTAATTAATGAATTTCCATCATTTTATTTATTCATTATATAATTGTAAATTTTTGTATTAATCGTAAATGGCCCTAGGGCTCGATTATTTGAATAAAGAATTAAATAAAATAAATAAAATAAATTTTGATGGGGGCTTTTTATAGGGTAAAATGAGGCACTATAATTATAAAGTTCATCAGGGTCATCAAGGCTAATATAGAACTTGGTTTTGCAGCTTTTAGATACGAGTATAATAAAAGCCCTATATGGCAGGTTCAGTTGTATAGGGCCTAGGTGAAATAATGAACTATTTTCAACAAGCTTCGTCTACAGTACCATAAAATATCATGTGACAAATTGCATTGCATTGTCTCCCAACTTGCGGCCTGTAGTTTGATTACAAGGTTTACAAGCTCTATTGGGGGGTTCCGTTGTATGTGCCTAGTTGAAATAATGAACCGATGTTAACCATTTTCAATAGACTTCGTAGACTTCGTATCTTCAAAATTGCGACCTGTAGTTTGTTTACAATGTTAACAAGCCCTATTCGGGGGTAGTGTTGTATGGTGGCCAGGTGAAATAATGGACTGATCTTAACCATTTTCAATAGGATTCGTCCCTGGGGCAATAGAATATGATGTACCAAATTTCATTGAATTATCTTCAAAACTGCGACCTGTAGTTTGATTACAAGGTTTACATGGACAGACAGACGGACGGACATAGCTAAAACGACTCAGAAAATGATTCTGATCCGATTGGTATACTTTATGGTGGGAAAGGACCAATATTATTGTGCGTTACAAACATCAGCACCCAATATAGTTTCCAAGATAAACGAATTCTATTTAATTTATATGGGAGGTGTCACGCTGGTCCGCCCACTTTTTTAAATAATCATATTGAAACTAAAGAGGCTCCAACAAAATTTGAGGACTCTAACTGTTATATTATCTCAAATATCCGGATTTTATATTTCCTCGCTAACTTGAAATTTAAAATTTTACCTATTTCAGACATACATAAACAAGCTGTGAACATTTCAAAAAAATTGGTTCAGCCGTTTAGTAGTCTATCACTTTTTTGCTGTGAAGAAACTAACATTATCCTATATTTAGAAACTTTTTTGTTTTAACAATTTAAACATAATTATATTTTTTTCAACATTGTTAAATTTAATTCTGTCTTGCGACTCTAATTCAAATATTTGCACTTCAATACCACAGTATGTATGTAACGTATTTTTGTATTAACATACATTTGTTACTGTTTCCAAATTTAGCATTTATCGTCATTTTGACGATTTTCATTGTCAAAAATTGCCTGTTGATGATTTGACTATTTTCCTCCTAAATTTGACGATTAAAAAAAATTACAAAAAATTATTAACATAAAGAAAATCCAAACATATTTGAAATATTAGCTACGTTTACACCTATCAAATATTTGACGAAAAGACGTGACCTCTATAAAATCTACATTTTGATTTCCTTTAATATACATAAACTTACACTATGCAACAAATTGAGGGTCATGGTTGGAGTATTAAAGTCCCCAAACCGTTCGCGTTGGTAGGTCAAACTTATGTTATCGGTCATTGAAAGTTGCGTTTTTTAATACTAAGTTTATTAAAACTTTACAAATACTTTCAGAATTCACATCAAAGACTTATATTTTGTTTAGCTATCTGCAGAACAACTTTGCAAGAAATATATCTTGCAAATTACGGACCACAAATATTGATTTTTAATGGGTCCATTTTGTAAACACTTATTATGCAAAGATATAAATGTTTATTGGAGTAGGGCGACAGTGGTATCATTTAAAAGGTCTTTCGAAAGCGCATTAGTAAATGTAAAAAGCTCCAATATTTATAACGCAGCTTCCGTAAAATTATAAAATATTAATAAAAGATTTAATTTTTTAACAAATTAGTCAAATTTTATTTAATTTCTATGTGATTAAATGAATCTTGTATTTTATTATTTTTTATTCATTCTTTTATATATTTTTTACAATATTTTCCCCCACCTTTTTATACCAAATGCGCAAAAAATCAAAAATTTTAATTTTAAAAAAATATTATAGTTTATTGTTAAAAAAACATGTTTTAAGTGTAAATATATTCAAACTTTCCGCATTTAACTTATACACTTTAAACAGTGCATTTCCCAGAAAAATTTTCAATTTGGCCATTTAGTTAGC
>NC_060949.1:1938514-1941091 GCF_022045245.1 Lucilia cuprina
AAAGTATTTTATGTTTTCTTAAAAGACTTTTAACCTTGTTCCGATACTTGCAATATATTACCCAATTAGACTGACTCATATTCTCTTTGTAAGCTTTAAACGCCAAATCCCTCATGTTCCTCGCTTTTCTCACATCAAAAAATTTACAAAAATTAACATTATTATGAACTGTTCGACGTTCTTTCCTAATTGGGATCGTTTCATGTAAGGAATTAAGAAGTTGGTATAATATATTAACTTGTTCATCAACATTATTTGTATAAAAGATTCTATTCCAATATTCACTCGAAGTGATTTCATGAACTCTACTCCAGTCGATATTATTATAATCTTTAAATTCCTTTACGTAATCACCAGTCGACAGCTGAACATCAAGACAATAATAAATAAATGAGTGATGTGAAAGAGATGGTACTAAAAATTGACCAGAATGTTTTATTAAATTGGTATCACTTATTAAAGCAAAATCTATTAAGGATGTCGAACAATGCTGAATATCAAAATGAGTAGGCATAAAATTATGTATATATGACAAATTGTTAATATAACATAAGTTTCTAACAATGTCAGCCTTAGATTCAATATATAGGTTATTATTAAAATCACCTAAAATAATAATGTCCTTATAACGACAACATATATCCCCTAATAATTGATCTAGTGGCATAATATTCCCATGAGGTGCGTATACTACTCCCACCAGTACTTTAGAGTTACATCCATTAACTTCAATAAATAAGCCCTCAATGCTTAACGGATTCGAAATTTCAAATATTACTTTAACCGATATTCCATTTCGAACATAAAAGGCTACACCACCACCGCGCATATTATCACGATCATTTCTTATTAAGTAGTAGTTATCAATATTAATCAAATTGTCCGAAATATGTGATTTTAACCATGTTTCAGATACAGCCAGTATATCAGTTAACGAGTTCTCTAAAACAAATTTAAATTCATCAAATTTAGAATTTCTCCAAAAAGGATTAAGACTTTGAATATTTATATGTGCAACATTTAAACAATTACTATATTTCATAAAGGTTTTCCTTAGAATACTGTTATCGTTAACAATAGGACCTAAGTTTCCCAATAAAGGATTATCTGCGTTCATTATAATTATAATTAATATAAAAAGATAATAAAAAAGTAATCTACAAAAGTATAAAATGAAAAATACTCGGCTAAATAATTCACAAAATATACTAAATAACAATAAAAAGTTAATAAGATTAGTTTAAATACACATTCCCATATTCATTCTTAATTATGTTCTTTCATAATTAAAAATGAACTGATTTTGATTGTTATTAACAACCAAAACAAGGGAATAAAGAAATCCTAAATTATACTTTAATAATTAAAGTATAAATAGGAATTTATAGCAAAAAAGAAAAAGAAATCAGTTGCAGAATTAATATAAATAAAGAGATTAATACTAAGGGAATTATGGAAAATTATTACAATTCAAAAAATATCAAAGTATAATGGAAATTATTAAAATTCTTTCTTTAATATACATATGTATATAATCCAAAATAAGTTTCTTTAACCAAATCAAATTAAAGGATAATTATATACATTAATTTTGAAAATAGTAACAAAAACAAAATAATAATAATAACTAAGATTGAGAATGAACAGTTAAATTAGAATTAGAATTCGCTTGCAATTCAGAAGAAAAGTTGGAACACAAATTGAAATATGAGAAAAATTCAGATAAATCAAATATTTTGATAGTATTATCATTCAGAGTTATTTTAATTTTAGTTTTGTCCGAGTTGATCAAGCGATATTTTAGGATTTTATTATCCTTTCGCAACCTGCGACATAGAAATAGGACACGTCCAACTTTAGGCGTTACGTGATCATTTAAAAATATTCTTTTGTTTATATCAGTTTCAATTAATGAAGACAGGCACAAATTTCTCGTTTTAAAATAATTACGCATTACAAGATCACGTTTGGGGATATTATTAAGCTTGACTAGAACAGTATTACCCTGATTTATAAAATAGCAGTTGTTTATATCACCAGGATTTATGTCAGCATTAAGTTGTTTAAAAATTTTGACTACGAGCTCATTAATGTTGTCGTGATACTTAGGCAGTCCATTAATTAATATGTCTGATCTATTAAGACGCTTGTTTAGAACTTCATTCTGATCCTCCAGAAATAAAATTTTATTTGTCGTTGAGGAATCTATGAATTTGATCATTTTGTTACAGTTATCAATATCATTTTTAAGCTCCGTAAGTTTAGTATTTAATTCCTGTTTAACTTCAGACAAAATAACATCAAATTTTGTTTGTATATCTGCAAGTCCCTTTCTTAATTCCTCACGAAAAGAATATGAATCAGTATTTGAACGGACGTCTTTGCAAGAGTCACATATGTAGTTAAGAGCACCTTTGCTTTTAGCAAGTGCGGCCAGCTGGTCAGTATTAATGCCAACACAGTTCGGATGAAACCATTTGAGACAAAAAATACAAGAAACGCTTCCATGTGTCTTAGTAATGTTCTTCCCACAGGACTCCAGAGAACATGTAAGACTATCAGTATTTGGCATGGTAG
>NC_060949.1:1941191-1942263 GCF_022045245.1 Lucilia cuprina
AGAAATTGTACAAAACTTGAATCAAAGCAGTTCCCCAGGTGATGATGAAAATAAACAAAATCAAATAATGCCACCTGAAGAAGCATTAGGAGTTCTTATTGATGCAAATCTCTCGCGAGAAAGTTATCAGTTAATAAGATCAAAGGCCAAGCAATACTTTCCGTCATATAAATTGGTCCAAGAATGCAAAAAAAAAAGTGTTATCCTAAAAATATAACTGTAACCGAATCGTATGCATCAGTAAAGTTACAGGCATTACTGGATATTACATCTGAAAGGTTGCTTAAAACATTGACTTTTAATAGTAAATGTACCGAACTAACTCTTTACAGCAATTGGGGGTTAGATGGAACAACCGGACACAATCAATACAAACAAGCTTTTCAAAATAAAGAAAATTCGGACTCCCATGTTTTATTGGCAGCTTTAGTTCCTCTAAGATTGTGTTTTGGCGAAGAAATAATTTGGGAAAACCCCTGTACTTCGTCTACTAGGTATTGCCGACCATTAAGTATAGAATACGTAAAAGAAACCGCAGAAGTTGTTATAAAGAAAAAAATGAAATTGAAAATGAAATTCAAAATTTAGAAATATCTGTAGTTATTTTAGACAAACATACTTTTTATATAAACCATTCGCTATTGTTAACAATGATAGATGGTAAAGTTTGCAACAACATCACAGGTAACAAATCAACTATGTCATGCTATATATGCAAAGCAAAATCTAGTACATTTAATAATTTGGAGAATGTTACAAAACTTCCTGTACAAAATTTAAAAAATGGCATTTCAATTCTTCATTCATGGATTAAATCCTTTGAATGCCTACTACACATTTCCTATAAAATTCCCATAAGGAAGTGGCAAGCGCGGGAAAATAATGAGAAGGAAATTGTAAAAAACAATAAGAAAATAATACAAGAAAAATTTAAAACCCAGTTAGGTTTAATAATAGATCGGCCATACCGCTCGTCGGTTCTTTAAAAATTATACTTTAACATCTGAAATAACAGGTATAGATAAAAATTTAATAAAAAATATTTATACGATCTTAGTTGTATTATCATCTA
>NC_060949.1:1942363-2014308 GCF_022045245.1 Lucilia cuprina
TTTAAATGAATCCCGGAATTTTCGGGATTTCTAAATCCCGAAAAATATAAATAAATTTTCAAGAAATCTTAATAATTTACCGACAAAAATAACATTTTCTATTTCATATTACAATAAGAATACATAAAGTATTTACTAATACAGAAAGCTTTCCCATAAGTATTTTGTGAAATTTTTGGAAAACAAATTAATTCAAAGTACTGAAAATAATAAAATAGTTATTTAAATACAGTGCTTTCTAGATACACTCATGTGACCAACCGTCTTGACCTGAATATCGGATATATGGCTTTTTGGTCGCTAGGGAAACACTACAAAACTGGTCTATATCAAGTATAGCCATCGTAGTTCCAGCTTTTGCCAAGTTATCAGCAATATTATTTCCAGTTATATATCGTATCCTCTTACCCAAATAAGAGAATAATCATCTCGCCATCTTATTAACAGGTTGACTGCCAGTATAGATTCTGATATACCCATAGCCTATAGTGTCAATGCCTATTTATTGTCCTTTTTATATGCTACACTTTAGTGGGAGTGGGAGGGTATAATGGGTTTGCCCCGAGTAGCTCATAATTATGTTTAATATATCGTGTATCGTGTATCGACCGGCCCAACTTAGTTTTATACTAGCCTTGAAGACCCTGTTGAATTTCGGGACTCTTTTGACCCAAGAACCCTTACAACGCCCCCTTCAAAAATGACTTTAATGTCTACAATTCGCTTAAAAAGACTAGTGTCATAGTGAAATTCAGCATAGATAAATTTTTGTAACCGTAAATTCATCCTCCAAATATTATGAAGATCGATTCAAACTGGGGGCTTGGGGGTAGCCCCCAAATAAAGCATATTTCAGAAAATTAGTTTTTTAACAATAAATTGCTTAAATATATCGGAGGCGAGAAATCATGTTGAATGCTTTATTATGAAAATTAAATCATAATTTCTTACTTGTTATTTTTAGATATCCGATAGTATCTATGCCTATTTATTGCCCTATTTATTTTTGATATTTCAGCTTGTATGTTACTAGAGTCATCTTATTTAATTACTCAATGAATAATGTACTTCGAAAAGGCCGAAATGTTTAAAATTTTATGATCCTGCTTATTTTTTAATCAATAACTATTAAAATTCTCTTATTTAATATTTTATAATGTATAAATTTAGCGGAAAAACACTTAAACTTCGGGATTTTAAAATCCCCGGGATTTCGTTTTTAAAATTCCCGATTTTCGGTACTTTCAAATCCCGAAAATCCCGGGATTTTCGAGTATCGGGAATTCCCGTTTGGCATCCCTAGTCTGAACTTACCTTATGAATTAAATTAATAAATGTTATTAAAATTAAAAATTCTACTCAGGGAAACCAAATTGTACAATTGCATATTTTTATGGTTTATAATAATATTTTTGCAGATTTTAATCATAAGAGCATAATTATACATTATATGATTTTAATGGCATACTTGAATTTTTGTATTTTATTATATGCCTTATTTTAATAGTTTTTTATTTAAATAAAATTCTATGAAAAAAATCTAAATAAATATATTAAATAACCTTTCAATGAAAACATGTAAAAAAGAAAATTGCCCCAAAGACAAAAAGAAAAAGTCTCCATAGTTTTAGACCAATACTGCATTATGAAATAAAGGCCCATTTTTTTAATGAAAATTAATCCCAAAATAAGATGAATTTAAAGATAAAATGAATTTAGGGCAGTTTTTCGTAATGAAATATTACTCCATATACAGTTAGTTAATTACAAAAATAAGTATACAGAAAATACTGACAATTGGTTTTATTTAAAAAAAGATATTTTATTTTCAAAAACCAAAAAGGAATGCATTTATTTATAAACAAGTATGAATTTATAGTCGGGCATAGCGGACCATATGATACCCTACACCAATCAGTATGTTAAAAATTAGGATTATTTAAAAAAGCATTTGATTTGTTTTTTAACTTTATTTCGGAATATTTTTATTTTTTTTTGGAAAGAAAAGAGATTTTTTACAAGTTGGCTCAAAGGGGAGTAGGAAAAAATATGGGTTAAGGTGAAGTTAATTATGTGCAAAATTTTCGTCACAAAAATAAGTATACAATTATTTCAATTACATATATTTGATTTCATGATACATATTACCAAAAATTATGAAAATTTTACCTGTTTGATTATAGTAATATTTTTTTTACTCAATAACTTGAAAATAATCCACTTTAAGTTCCGAAAAATTTAAATTTTTGGTAATTGATCTGAATATTATTTATAGGAGTATTTTTTTCATTTTTTAGATCACCTTCCTATTTAAACTCCCGGAGTTTAGGATCGGGTATTCAATAACATCCCTTGTTTATTTGCCCGGTTAATATTCGATACTTAATGGCGATTTCCTAAAATGTATTTCTTAAAATGAAAAATTAATATTATTTGTACTAGTATCGAGGACCCCAGATATCAGCGAGATCCGAATCTTCAAAAATTCTGTTAGACATGCTTTCGAGAAGATCGGTATTTAAAATCAGCAAAATCGGTCGGTAAATAATGGAGATTTGAGCAAAAATCCGAGACAACTTCTGAAAATTTCATCAAAAAATGTCATATTTTTTCATGCTTTGTTAAATAAGCAACAACAATACTGTATATTAGAAAAAGATGTACACGTGTGTGTAGATGTATTTGGTTTTTTAGTTGTGTATTTAGTTTTGTATGTTTGGATGCTGTTGGCGTCATTGAGTTGTGTATTTTGTTTTTATACCCTACACCACTTTAGTGGGGAGGGTATATTGGGTTTGTGCTGATGTTTGTAACGCACAATAATATTGGCCCTATACCCATCTGAAAGTACACGAATTGGCAAACCTGAAGGATTGACTTTTTATACTAAAGACAGCAAAATAAAACGCATTTACTAATAATATATACGTGTTCCAAAATATCATTCCGATCTAAAATTTTATTAATTTAGTAAATATATTTATTAAAATTAAAAAAACGCAATTATTTTTACATCATTTAAAAAAAGGACATAATTCCACTTTCGATCGGGATGGTACTCTGTTATAGTTCTTATAGCAATAATTGCAAAATTTAATGACTGAGAAGTAATGAATTTGGAATCAAATAAAAAAGATGAACAACCTGTGTTAAAATCATTACTTCTGTAGGCTTTTTCTTTCTCTTTGCTGGGATGTAAAGATATAGGTTGAATATTATTTACAAGAGAAGGGTTACAAAGGAATAGTGCATAGGTCTTAATTTAAAACCGAAGGCGTTTAAAAAACTTGGATGAGAATGAGCAAAAATCAATAGATGAAGAACTCAAACAGTATTAAAGAAAATAGTTTACTAATTTTACTGTCAGGAATTAAAATCCCCCCGGGGGCATGTTACCTTGGCGAAGACCTCCGCCTTGGTGTTATTGCATTCCCGGGGTATATAGAGGGCCCAATACCTCCAATCTGACCGGGATTGAAAAATTGGTGATTTCAGTCTACTGCTTGGCTTAGTCCTTGCATAGATTGCCAGAGGTCTGACCAGAGCACCGCACAATCTGGTACTACGGGTGGCCAGTTGCCCGCAGGACTATGTCCTGGCTGGTCAGTTGGTTGAGGTTCCTTCGGGATCCACGTAGTGGCTGTTGGTTGAACCCAAATTCGCGGGAAGAGAATAAGTGGCGGTTAAAAGACTGATGCATGATAATAGTCAATATTTCGGGATAAGGTTCGGTGCTGTTGCCGAAATCAACAGATACCCCACAGAGGAGTGACTGTGGGACTAAGCGTTGGAAATGAGTTGGTATCAATTGTATATGATAAAGAATGAATGTAGAGGTATGCGGGACTCATCCACCCGTATACCTAAATGAATGTGTCGTATGTTTTTCTCTATGAATGTGTCGAATGAATGAGTTGTGTGCTGGGTTGAATGATTATGAATGAAAGTTATCATATACGAGAGATACCGATTAAGTTTCCTTCCTTGTCCAAATATGTTTCAGAGTTTACTCTGTTCATATTCGACTTGCCACAGCGTGTCACTGTGAGTAAGAACAATGTCTACGGCATATTGATGGATCGTGCTTCGGTCCACCGGTTACGTCTCTAGGTGCTGTTGCCGACTCAACAGAGCCATAGTAGTGTGGTTGTCTTACAACGTGACTACTTTGGCAAGAGATTAGATAGCTCGAGTACTCCAGCAAAGTACTTGCGCATGGTACCGGTCATATCCAATGTGCAAAAATTGCCACCTGCGTCTTCATTGAAGACAAAGGGGCGATGGTAGACCGTTCACAAGTCTACCCAGTGGATGAAAAAGACCACCGTGAGATAGGCCGACACGGCAGGTGCTCACGTTAAACCATCGACAGTCTGTCCCTATCTACTATCTAGGAATTAAAATATCATATTGTAAGATTTGAATAGATTTTAATGATTTTTTTCGTAGAGAATAATAAAACTTAGATTTTATACTTCTTTCAGAATTAAACTAAAATGTTACACATTTTCTTAAAGAATACGTTGATGAAAGCAAGTTATATTCATTGATAATAAATAAATTGATAGAAAATATGGTTTTTGTAGCATATGTATGTTTGTAATCTTTCCTTCAATGGTTCCGGTCGAATTTCGACCGCGGGGCGAACTCAAGTAAAACATAATTTCTTGGAACGTATTAATTCTGGAACTCGTTGATAAATCTCAAAAACATAAATTTTATAAACTTAATATCTTTATATAGAAAAGGATTTCACATGAAAATAAATAATTTTTAATATTTGTGAAAAAACTTAATAGTATTGAAAATTATATTTTTTTGTTATAGGAAGAACAATCTTGTAGAAATAATATTATTAAAAAACATTCACTTGCCGAATAGATTTGAATTATCCTATTATTAACTGGCCCACAGAAAACCCCAAATAATTATTTGTCGAATAAACCGAATAAGACAAAAACCCGAATAATTGATTACTCTAGTTAATACCCAGCCGGTGTATAATTCGGGGACACAATTTGTAAACGCTTTCTTGTTGGATTTTCCGTGTATAAGAAATTTAGCTGACGTCCGCATTGAAATGATGAATTCGCGTATGTCTAAAAGTGAATCGACAATAGAATATTATTGTAGAATGTTATCGGCCGTTCGTCGCGGTAATATTGACGATAATGCGATAACAAAATACGTTGTGAATGGTATAAACGGGGAATTGCTATGAATTTTTTTATCGTGTAATTATTTATTCAGAATATTGAATAGAATTTTTGATGAGAATAAATTGAAAAGTTTACAAGGTGACCAGATTCGTAAATTAAATTAATGTATGAAATTAATACTTTAAAATTTATTTGAAATAACTAAGAACAACGCACACGTTTTTCCATTTTGAACTTCTCATAGTTTAAAAAATTTGCTGATTTCCTAAACTTAATTTTATTTGTTAGATCCAAATTCAATCTGAAATATAAAATTAAACTCTTTAAAATTAAAACTGAACTTAAGAATCAATAACTGAGTCTCATGCTGATAATTTCAAAACCTTGGGATAATTGCAGCATGTGGGGATATCTTCATCCTCCTCGAAATAATTTATTTTGCTGTAAATGTGTATTAATTCAATGGATCCAGCTTACGTTATCATTAAATTCACATCTAACGGATGGAGGATTTTTAGATTATAGTGTATGTCATTTGTTCGATAAGTCTTTCATTTTTACATTATATTATAATTGTTCAATAATTTTTTTGACATTAACAATACCAATCAAATGTCAAAAGATGGATTTTTTGAGTTTTGTGGAATATATATAATAATTTAACTGTTAAATATTGAGTTTTTCTTAATCAGTTAATTGATGGAAATTATTCGGATTATTCATTATTTTAAATTTGACAATTTTCATTTATTCGAACAATCGACGATTAATAGTTTGAATACTCTAGTATTAACTCTAGTATTAGCTTTTCGCCACACCTTTCGAATTACTTTGCACAGCAAATAATACAATAGAATCATTCCAACCATAAGCATTCTTCAATTGGTCAATTCGTTCAACAAATTTCACAGATTTCAACTTACTACAACATGGATCAAATTCCGCCAACATATTACAAATTTCTTTTACCGTGGTGGTGTTATATTTCATTTCGAACTCTTTGTTGAAAAAAATCCTCTGCATTACCGTTCATATAGTGTTTGCTCGCATTATCATAGAAATCACATTTCCCGATTGTCTGGCATTTCCATAACTCATCGACATTGTATTTAATTTTAACGAATATTGAACATGATTAAACCTGTTCGCTGTTGCCTGAGTATTGCCACTTAATGTTACACATACATTCACAGGCGTTGATGCTACACTTAGCACATTAGTTAACGGTTGACTTTTTGATGTTGTCGTATTTGTTTCCGTGTTGAAACAAGCAACATATAACCGTACTGACGATACTTAATCCGACACTAATATTATGTTCTGCGCCGTTTCTTCTGTGTTCATCTCCATAGAATCAATTTTCCTTGTTAACGCTGCAACTTTATCCATTAACCCAGATAAAACTTTCTGGAATTCTGGAGACGGAGACACACACCTTAAAACCTTTAAATAATGCTTACCTCTAAACTTTACTCAGATGGCACAGAAATATAAACAGGTCCGTTTAGTTTGCAACACCAAAACACAGATTTTTTCCCTATTATAAGTTCTGGTGGTGCTAGATTATCAAAGTAGAAATAATATATAATTATGTATAGTATGACAAACTTTAATATTTATCTCGACATTTTGGGGAAAAAGGGCGGAATTTCATGAGGAGGAATGGAACACCCATATAAATTAAATACAAAAAATTCGTTTATCTGGGAAACTAGTAGAGATAGAATCTTCAAAATTTGAATGAAAAACTTTAACGTCCATCTGAACATTTCATTAGGGGAGCTTAAAACATCTTATATGAAATAATTACAAAAAATCGTATATCAGAATAACTATTAGAGCTAAAAAATTTTACATGAAGATCTTTGGCATTCATTGTGAATAGCTAGTATGGTATACAATTTAATATATTTCCAAGTTTTTTCAGTACATTTTAAATAAAAATATTTTTATATAAATATAAAAGTGAAAAATAATAAATTCACTGCATTTCATCTTGCTTTAAAAGTAAAAAATCTAATTTCCCGAATCGAAACCAAAAACGATGGTACAAAAATATATATAAAATTATAATTTTTAAGGAAAGATATATCAAAACCAATATATTTATTTTTTTAAACGTCCTATTACTTTGCATAGCACTGTAACTACTCCTTGAGAACATCTCTTTTGCTTTAACATATATTCAGTTTTAAATTTCTGTATTTTTTTTTTTTCAAAATATCCTCTCGATTTCTGACAAAATTCGAAATAGTTTTTGTATATATTCTCAAGATTATATCTCAAATTTATACTCATTTCGATCATAAATGGATTTTTAGCGATTTAAAAAAAATGTAATGTAAGGGGCTACCCATTGACCCACATTCCGACCTTGGCCAGCTACAACTGTCAATCAACTCGAAAACACCTCAGCTCCAAACATGTAAAATTTAATTGAATACATCGAATAAACGTTTATAAACCACTGTGGCTTGTTTATAAAAGTCTCAAAATAGTAGCTAGTCTTCATATAAATATAAAAAAGAAGTATATTATCGGTTATGTACAGGGAATCAACTAAGTTTTTTTTACCTTTTTTAAAAACATTTTGTTTTTTTTCTTAAAAAAGGTAAAAAAAATATGTTTTCCAATTAAAAATAGATATGTGTAAAATTGGAAAAATATTAAAATACAAATTTTGGTGCATTTGTTGTTGCATTTTATTACTTTTCATCAGAATTTGCAGGGCAATAAAGTATTTTGCATTGTTAGAACTCCAGTTTGTTTCATTTTGGTTTTTAAATTATTTTTCAATAACTTTTTAGAATTTATTATTTTATTGTCAAAAGGACAAGTGCTTAGTATTTTTCAGTGTCAATCTTCAAAAATCATATCCTTATTGTGTGAAACGGAGAAGTTATTTGCGTTAAAGTTTTTAGAACAAGTGTATATCAATGAAATACAATTATGAAATGCTTACCAATATCATTATAAAATATAAAATAAAGTAATTGATGAAATAAATTAAAGAATTATCGAAAAAAGCGGAGTGAATGGTCTTTCAAAATTCTTAACTACCATAGGGGAGCAGCTTTTATCCAAGAAAACCATTGAACGCTTATTTATCTTCTCCAAAATCCATATACGAACAAGATTTTATATTCTAAACAGACCTTAGGTAGCTTGGAACCAACATAAAGTAAACTGTCATGTGGTACAGGAAAAATACTTCTTTAGATATTTACTAATAGGACGGTGGATAGGATGGTACTTACTGTTGGCTTTATTAAATAAAAATTAATATTGTACAATTACAAATAAAATTCACATAGTACTCCTCAAATAGATGGGGTTTCCGTTATGTAGTTTTTGTTTATCAATACAAAATGACCAAAAAATGCAGATTATATGTTTATAATATATATTTTATACGCATAAAACATTTTTTCTAGGTATACAAGAAAATTAATGGATTCTAATTAATTAATGGATCTAATTCAAAACTACTTATTATTTTCAAAATAAAACCAAAGTAACGTTAAAGTCAAATATTGATAAAATCTTATAGGTATATATGGCAATAAATCGGTTAAAAAATTTTTATCTAAAAATAATAATTTGAAATTTTATAAAATAATACAGCAATAATAAAAAAATTACAAAAAACCGCGAAAAGCAATATTTTATTACGTACATTTTATCAAAAATCTCGTTAATTAATATTTTTTATGGTAGAAAATTAAAACATAAGATATTCTTTAAAAAATAAAATAAACAATTTGCTTAATTTTTCTAAAAATAATAATAAAATTTTTCTTAAAATTTGGAAAATTTTACATAGGCAAATTACTTATTTGATTCACTGTATGTACACTATCGGACAAAATAAAGTGTAAAATTACTCATGTTATTATCATTCAGCTCAAAAACTAGTTAATTTTGTTTGCTAGCTTAAGCGCACAATGGAGATGATTGAAAGCAAAGTATAACAAGTAGTACGACTTTTTGACAGTGGCCAAAAAAGTAAGTTGAAATTTCTCAGAAGAGAGTCGAATTCTCACGGCACTCGCAGATGAGAGAGAGTAATGTGAGAGTGGGACTTGTTATACTTTGGTTAGAACCTAAATAAGAAATGTAAAAGTGTAAACAACTGATGCAAAACATTTTTTCAATTGTTCTAAATTTACAAAAATTGTGCATCTTTTAAATTTCAAATTATTATCAAATTCACAAACCAAAACTGTTATTTTGAAATAATACAAAATATTCATGTTAACACTTGTGTTTCTATACATTTACAGAAACGAAGGAAAAATTATAGATTAAGGGTATTACTATCAATCGTATTTTTATCAGTTATGGTCCAAAATTAAATATTAAAAGCATGGGTAATTTTTTTTGATTTTAAAAATTGTGTAATGAATTCCGTAAGAATGGTTTTGAGACTTTATGTCTCAACTGATTAATAACTCAAAGCACACGACAAGTGTAGAAAACATATTGAAGGAAAAAACACAAACATTAAAATGTCCTGCTTGGAGCACCGTCTTAAATAAATAAAATTAAAAAAAATCTCAATTGATTCAAATCAATTGAGATTTAAATAATTAATAATTAAAAGGTGCAAAATTTTAATATATAAAAAAGTAAATAATATAGTTTTATTGTTATTTTGTATATTATATTAAAGAAATGAATTAAAAGTATTATTTCATAATAAATAACCATTTAACGTTTTTTCGCTCTTTATTTTGTCCGATAGTGTATATATTTTCCAATCTTTATTTAGGTAATTTTTTGTGGCTAAAAAGTGCACTATAATTCAAAACAAGTATTATGTATATTGTTTGAATTTTACATACACTTGAGCCCGAAACTAAAGCAACGTATTACCGTCGTATTTATGTAAATTTTAGTAAAGTAATTTTTCAACTATAAACATAGTATGGATTTTTGCACTCGTTGAATATTATTTTATTTATTTCTCTCGTAATACTTATTTTCATTCTCTCGATATTTATTTTTAAACTCACGAGAACTATTTCTATTTCAACTCATAATTTTTATGTTCACTTCTAACTGAAATTTTTATGGTATACGCCACCATGTTCAATAATATTCATATTGCATTGGGAACAAAATCCAATGTTAAAACGTTTACGTAAGCTATACGGATCATATCAGAATTTAATAAATTGTTTTTGAGAAATTTTACTATTTCCTTTATAATCATTAAAGTACGATATAATACTTTTCTATTAATTAATCTTACTATTAAGCTGGCAACATCTAAGTTATATTTCCTTTTAAGGGTACAGTGCACACAAAAGTTTCATCTGCTGCATGAACTTTCCGCTTCAAAAAATTAATTTATCATCAGCTTAAACTTATTTAACAATTTTATTTTAACAATTTCCTAGATCATGGAGTGTTTTTTATAGATTTTCAGATTTTAAGTGGAGAGAAATTTTGAACGTGATGGTGGCTATATTTCATATGCAAATTATTAAAATAAAAATGTTTATCAGAAAGTTGTTTTTATGCTAACCAATTCAAATTCTGTAAGAACATAATTTTGCATATGCTATATTTGAAATTCTTTTATTATTCTACATTTAAACATTACGATACATTTCACATAAATACATATTAGTTGTTTTAATTGCGGTCTCCAGTGTACATAGATTCAAGGTTATTTTTATTTATTTATGATATCTTCATATAATTTTTATATGATTGCTTTTTAGATTTTTGTACTTTCAAAGGGTCTTTGACTTAAAAACATTACAAAATTGGACAGACTCTTTGCGAATTTGTACGACTACGAGAAGTCGTACCAACAAATATTGCTACGGATATAGGTAACACTAGCGAAGATGGGCCAAGCTGGTCCACCACACATCCGCAAAAGTAATTACTATACTATATTGTGATATACAAATACTATTTAGAGTAATAAAACAATTCCTTATTCTATTACAGTACTACAATTATTGCTGCTTCAGCCTCACCAGGGGGATTGCGCAGAACTAGAAGTGATAATAAAAGCGCAAATCTAAAAGTGGGTTATAATTCTCCAACTTTATCGATACGTATTAATAAGCCAAACTCAAGTATTAATTTTGAAAATATCTACAGTAATGTCCAGAAATTTCGGACAAATCATAGACATTTAGTGGGGAAATCATCTTCCCAAATTATAAGATGTCATAAAAATGTAGATGAGTTTTCATTTCAATACAGATCATTGACAACAACAACCAGTTCATCAGGTACAACAACATCACGCGCTTCAACCTCACCACCAACATCATCATCACACTTAGGCACATCAGTTTTGCAACGATTAAAAAAAAGCAATAGATTTCCTGCTTATTTAACATCAACTTCAGACACTATATCGTTGAAGAAAACTACAAATACATTAAATCGTGTTTTGCACGAATTTTCTGGAGATTTGTTAATACGAACACCGAAATCCATACAAGCGAGTTCTAAAAATAATGTATGTAATTCTAAATCATGAATAGTGAACGAAATTGGTTTTATAGGCTCCAAACTTAATAAAATAGAAAATTTAATTTTCACTATACTTCTCTAAATATTTCATGTAATGTTTTTTTGTTCATTTTGTTTATCTTTGTGGTTAAATATCGCAATTTCTGTTCTGTGTAATAAAAAAACACTGTTTTTTAATATCGGTCCAAATTTATATATATATATAAGAAGTTTCGCCTCAAGTGACCGTGCTCAAAAAATTGATTTGGATGATATTTGCACCAAGGTTAGTACTATTCGACAGTATGGCAGGCACAACCCCTCAGCTCTGCTTTAGAATCTGTTAATTCGGCACTTTTTTAGGTGGCAATATCAACACAATTTCAAATTAAATTAGTTGTAATTTTTAATACTAAATATATTTAAATTTCAACTGAACTGAGTTGCGTAGTAAACCGTATTAGGGTTAACAGTTTTTAAAAAGATTGATAAAATAGGTATCTAAAGTCCTTCGGACAATTTTTGCTTGGAGCAAAAGGTGCAAAGTGGCTCTCATTTGAAAAATCCTCTATGACCAAAATGTCTTATATTGAGTCCCTCTTACTCCGGCAGATCTTGGCCATTAAAAAATGTGTGTCTGCACGACAATCCAATAATGTTAGCATTAGTGCAAATTTCATCCAAATCGTTTTTTGAATTGAAAAACTTGATACGAAATTGCACATATATGTTTTTATTTTGATGTTTTAAAAACTAACTAAATTTTTTAAATCCTCCTATATTTTACCTATTCTTATTTTATTTTGACATGTTAACATTACAGTTCTCCAAAATATGAAGTTTCGAATGGGATCTTGATGAAAAGAAAATTTGTAAGAGTAAACTTTTTCGTACTTATTTATCTACCATTAAAATGGTGGATATATTGATTTTCTAATTTCGTTTGTAATATCCGTGATACACGATTGTCAGATCTTACAACGTTGTCAGTAAAATGTTCAGAAAATGTCTAATAATCGTCTGAACTTATAAATTTTCTTTTGCAACGTTGTCAGAAAAAGCATTACCTAAAATATTGCAAGACAAAATATGTAAGTTGACATTATTAGACATTTTCTGTGCATTTCACTGCCAACGTTGTCAGATCTAACAACCGTGTATACATAGCATAACACATCGATATATTGATCATAGATCCACAAAAGTATATATATTCTCGGTCCTTATTAATTCTAAGAAGATCTAGCCATGTCTGTCTGTTGAGAGTTGAAATTTTCCACAAATATTTCTTATAGTTGTTTGGTATTGAGATGGACAATATCGGTCCACGTTTTAGCATAGCCTCTATACAAATGGCCCCCATTATATGAGTCATATTCTCTACCAAATCTTATGAGGATAATTGACCCTACCCCTCATATAATGTCCCCTACAAAAATGATTTTAACGCCCATTACCGACTTAAAAAAACTAGTTTAGCGTAAATAAAAGTATAAGATATAAGTAAATATATTACGAGCAAACATCTATTTACCTAATTTTGTAATGATCGTCCATAAGTAACCTTACCAGAAAATTATTTAACGCTTTTGCAATTGACCATATCTCCCATATGTGTTCATGGTTAAAAAGTTGGATACAAATTTTTGTTCTTAAAAATCAAACATTTGCTAATCCGAAAGGGATGTGTCCATAATATAATTATGCCCTATTTAAAATATCAACCTAATGTTTATAGGGGAGTAATCGGCATAGTCGAATATAACACTTTTTGGTTTTCCTAAAACAAATCGAATATATGTACATAAGATTATAATATTATACTTTTTGCTATTTTAGAGTTTGTATTTTTGAATTTTGTATACGTTGCAATATATATATAAACATAAAATTGTAGTATGGGTTTAGCTTATTTAATTACGAGAAGAGTAGAGAAGTACACCGTGTAATACTAGCTAATTATAAATCAATTCAAAAATCAACTATATTTCCTGGAATATTTATTGTTTGTTGAGAATTTTTGAATATTCATAAAATATCTGTGTACGCATAAAAATTAAAATCCTATATATGAAAAAATAGACTGTATTTCTATGCTTGATAATAACAATCATTTTTATGTTATTGGAAATGTCATTAATATTTTGTTATTCTGCTAATTTACTTCATAGCTAACATAATTCAAAAGTGGCAGTTTTTTGACTAAGGACTACAAAACATGCAACTTCTAATATGTCTATTATTTTCAGTTTGAGTAGTTTTTATGTTTACAACATAAAATCGATTGTTGTAATCGGAATCCGATTTAAAGTATCAAATATCTTTATTTGTTTACAAGTTATGAAAATATAGTAAAGTGCCATTTAACATTTAAATTTTTTTTCAAAACGACTTTTGTGGCTTATGACCGTAAATGATCGACATCTTTAATCCTTGGGGATGATTGGGTCGATTATTATCACAGCTTTTTAAGAATGACAAATATAATTTTAATACTATAATTATACACTTAAGTTTAAAAATAGATTATTGTTAAGATAAAAGAAACTAAACTAGAAGAATATAATCTACAAAATTTATAAATTTATGTTGACAATAGTGTTTGTGATTTTAATGGTATTCAAACTGTAGTTTAAAAACTATTTTTTAATGTATTTATTTTTTGGCTGTACTCAATTTAGTGTCGCAACTAAATGGTCACAAATATTCTCAATATCTGTTAGATAAACCTCGTACAATGTCTTAGTGTGACATAAGTTTTCAGTGCAGCTTAATTGCTTAGAAAATATACTATAGTCTCTAGGATAACAATTTTGTATTACTTTGTATTTACCCTCGTTTTTGTAAAAAGTGTGTCCTGTTATAACCGTTTTTGAACGGCTTACTGTGCTTTTGTTCAGAATTTCAGAAGTTCATAAACCTTCTTGCTTGCTTACGTTGTTAAATAGATGTATGTCGTATACATTTTATATGACTGTTTCAACTATTTTAACATTTCTAATGTATCATTTTTTTATATACCTAGTGTATCATTTTATATGACCGTTTCAACTTTCTTAACGTTTCTAGTATATCATTTAGTTTTAATTATTAGAAATATTGTAATAACACGTATGTACAAATAAATTAAATGTTTTTACCGCATACATTTGTTTCAGTAATTTTTTAAAGTTTTTTATCACACTAACAAAAATATTATATCAAAAACCCTACATAATGAAAATTAAATTTTTGTACTATGCAGCAAATGACTAATTTTATAATTCTTTTAATTACACTAATATCGCGGCGAAATCATCCAAATTTCTTGAGGATCGATCCTATCCCCCATATAAAGCATCGTCTACAATACATGGTTTTAAACACTTTTGTATTAAAAGAAAATCAATAACGTAGTGATCTGCTAATGGATTTTTAAAAATAAAGTTACATTTTACTCGTGAACAGGTATAGTATTCTAAAGAATTTTAACTTTGTTATATAAAGGCCTCAACTTCTGCTTTCTGAATCTGCTAAGAAACTAAAAATCGGTTGAGTTGACTGACTAACTTATAAGTGCTTTAAGGAACGAAAAATTATTTTTTACCCGTATGTAAAAATTTTGGAGGTGTTTGGCAAATTAAAAAAAAAAAATAATAATAATAATAATATTCTACTCAGGTATTTCAATTTTGGTTTATTTTGTCTCACTTTGTTATTTATCGAATTTACAAATTTATTTTAAATTTCCGAAGAAATATATATTCTGTCGAATCGCATTTTTCAATTAATGTTTTTCTGAACACAAAATACAAAATTATATAAAAATAAAATTACAACTAAATTATTTAATACTATATAAAATAACGATAGGACAAATTAATTGCACCGCATTAATCATAAATAAATTCCTACATAATTTGCAATCAATCAAATGTAATTCAAAGAAGAAAAACAGGTTAAAATAAAGAAAAGAATATGTAGAAGTCATAAACACTCCCAAAAATGAACTCACAGAACCAATCATTATGACACACAGCAACTATATGGCAAATAACACTCCAGACTGTAAAGGACATATGTAATACAAATCAGACAGAAACATGAAGCTATAAAACACCTATCAGTTTAACATTTCTGAAGAAATATAAGACAATTGGAATAAAGTTTTAAACCACCCCAAAAAATATCGACTCATGTAAAAGAATTTAAATACCAAAATTACCAGTTAATTACATAATAAAAATTTTAATACTAACTTTAAAATATGCAAAAATATAATAGCAAAAAAACCCTCACAAACACAAAACTCTATGCATGCAATAACAGTCACAAATCATCTTCCACCAAAACAGTCACAAAGTAAATTCATCCAAATCAGCAATATTGACTGAGCAATCACAACATCCTTAAATCGCACAACATTCCCCCATTTCAAAGCTAAAAGAAATTTCCCAAAATTCACAAACAATCTCAAAAAAATTCATATCATAAATCAGTCAATACTAGATAAAAAAACCTATGCATTTTAATTGCAATTAAAATGATATGAACCAACAACAATAAATAGGCAACCAATAATACTAAAGCAACAGTCTAAAATACTTGCATTATAACAATCCTTAAAAAGAAACAAATAACAGTAATTAGTGAGTAATATGAGGGAAGAATACAACATAAATCAAATTCTTATCAAAAAAAAAAGTCTCACATATAGAACACAATGAACTACAAGAAAAATACCAATTTAAGAAACCCTGCATGTTAAATAAGATAATCAGTTAAAGAAAGTAAAAGAAAATACGTTCCAACTTCTAATAATATAACAATAAGATCATTTACATATATCCAGTAAATTTTTATTCAATAATGCACCCACATATGAATTTACAAGTAAATGACAATTTAAAATAATGCATTCAGCCAAATCCATTAAAATTTCAATACAAATATCAATAACCACATAAAACAAACCATAAACACAATTATGACAATATCAGTAATTCATCATATTGGATAATCACAAAGACAATTACTCTAGAATAGCAATAACAATATGAATGACAACACAATTCCAAGACCAATCTAAACATTCCACATTGGGGCAGACCTATATGGATCATGGCGATAAATAAACGGCTGAGGTTTAGTATGAATTATTGGTATCACTGAAAAGGTAATTTTGTATAGATTTTCAATATGTAAGAAAAAAATAGTTTTACCTGCCAAAAAATCGTAAAATTACAAAAACATTTTTTACAGAAGTAAATAATTATATATTTTTTATATAATAGTAAATATTTATATTTTTAGGCGAAAAAAGTAAAATTAGTATTGTTAATATAATGTAAATATAAAAATTAATTAAAAACTTTTGGAAGTAAATTGTAGTTTATTATTCAGGAGGAATTTTCATCAGAGCTATTATCCTCATTTGCTGAATCACATGAATCACATTCAAAATCAGATGTTATTTCATTCGGTATTGCTAAAAACTCTTTTACTTCTTGGGGTAGTTCTTGTTTATTTTTCTTTGGTATTTTTCGTGTTTTTGTTATTATTGGATCCGAGTTAACAATTAAAAAGTTGAAAATATCTTCTAAGTTTTCTTTTCCGCCACATCTTCTCGCATTATTTTCTCTGACTTTTTTGAAAGTTTTATTACAAGCTTCTTGAGCCTCTTCTGATAAAATGCCAACAGGTAACTTGGAGTCACAAACTATATCTGGCCGTATGAGAATTTTGTGGAGAGTTGGCGACATGTTTTACCAAGGATATTTAGATACATATAACTTGGCAGTCTCTATGCAAAACTTCCGAAAATTATTTTTTTCAATAGTATACTTAGATGATAATACAACTAAGATCGTATAAATATTTTTATTAAATTTTTATCTATACCTGTATTTTCAGATGTTTAAGTATAATTTTTAAAGAACCGACGAGCGGTATGGCCGATCTATTATTAAACCTAACTGGGTTTTAAATTTTCTTGTATTATTTTCTTATTGTTTTTTACAATTTCCTTCTCATTATTTTCCCGCGCTTGCCACTTCCTTATGGAATTTTATAGGAAATGTGTAGTAGCATTCAAAGGATTTAATCCATGAATGAAGAATTGAAATGCCATTTTTTTAATTTTGTACAGGAAGTTTTGTAACATTCTCCAAATTATTAAATGTACTAGATTTTGCTTTGCATATATAGCATGACATAGTTGATTTGTTACCTGTGATGTTGTTGCAAACTTTACCATCTATCATTGTTAACAATAGCGAATGGTTTATATAAAAAGTATGTTTTGTCTAAAATAACTACAGATATTTCTAAATTTTGAATTTCATTTTCAATTTCATTTTTTTCTTTATAACAACTTCTGCGGTTTCTTTTACGTATTCTATACTTAATGGTCGGCAATACCTAGTAGACGAAGTACAGGGGTTTTCCCAAATTATTTCTTCGCCAAAACACAATCTTAGAGGAACTAAAGCTGCCAATAAAACATGGGAGTCCGAATTTTCTTTATTTTGAAAAGCTTGTTTGTATTGATTGTGTCCGGTTGTTCCATCTAACCCCCAATTGCTGTAAAGAGTTAGTTCGGTACATTTACTATTAAAAGTCAATGTTTTAAGCAACCTTTCAGATGTAATATCCAGTAATGCCTGTAACTTTACTGATGCATACGATTCGGTTACAGTTATATTTTTAGGATAACACTTTTTTTTTTGCATTCTTGGACCAATTTATATGACGGAAAGTATTGCTTGGCCTTTGATCTTATTAACTGATAACTTTCTCGCGAGAGATTTGCATCAATAAGAACTCCTAATGCTTCTTCAGGTGGCATTATTTGATTTTGTTTATTTTCATCATCACCTGGGGAACTGCTTTGATTCAAGTTTTGTACAATTTCTGCTTCTTTTATGTTTCCTTTTTTTCTTAGACTCATTTGAGTTGCAAATATAAGTTCAGATGTGGTAGTGCTATCCCGTAAAAATTTAGTTTTTTCCCGCTTCCTACGGTCGGAGCATTGATCAAAATCTAAAGTAGGACGTCCCCTATTTGTTTTTTGAGTTTTCTGAAATGTAATTAAACATTTAAGCCATACTTGATTTTTTTTTAAGAAAACACTCTCTGTTCTTTTAGCTTCATTCCATTTGTTTATGTAAGTATGTTTAAATTTATAAAACTCCATAGACTTTTCAATATCTACTTTATAGTCTTTCATCAGGTCATTCCTCAAATCATCTATTTTTAATGTTATATTTTTCACTTCCTTAGTTTTTAATATATTATGGAGTTCCAAGTAGGAAAATGTTAGATCGGAGGTCATAGTTGTTTTTTATTTTAATGTTTTGGTTATACACTGATAGTATTGTAATTTTTTATAATGTTTTCTCCGTATTCCAAGGGGATATAGAAAGCTTTTTTCTTTTCGGATCTTGATAACTTATCACATGTAATACTTACAACTTGTTCTTCTAATAATAAAAGCTGCATCCAACAATTAAAACATAATTTCTAAAAAAAATCTACCTTGAAATACGAATATAATACCTACAAAATATTTTTTATTATTTACCTTTAACGAATTGTATATTTTTGTTGAGCACTATTGGTGAATTATTTCAATTAATTTTTAAACATTTAAAGAAAATATATCAGTAAACTGCGTGGTATCTTTGTTTAATTTTAAAATTGAATGCAAAAATCCAAAAACTAAGTGATTTTGCTTGATATTTCAATATTTTTTATTTGCAAATTTGGCAACTCTGGCGAAAAGAAAATTTTTAATCTTTATTCTGAATAACTGCAAAGGTTTTTATTTATAAAGAACTTTCTTACATGATATAATACCTCCATTTGTTTATTTTATATAAACTATTAAACTTTATATAATTAAAATTTTAGTATGGAATGACATCTTTTTTGGTCCGCCTGTGTCCCAATAGGCAACCTTTAAAACCATAATCTATTTCAAAACATTTCACCGAGTATTTTGTATAAAAAATTTATGGAGAATTCGGGAGAATTTCATACTTTTCTTACTTCTAAACTTTTAAATAATAATAAAAAATCCAAAAATATATACATTTTCTTTAAATTATGAACCTGGCCAAGTATTCTTCTGAATTAATTCCAAAATGTTATCTGTTTATTCACGACATATTGTTGTATTGGAATAAGAGCAAATTTTATTTTTTTCCTGGTTTTAATACATAAATTTGCATTAATTTCAGGTGTATGAAAAAAGTATATTAATAAAAAATATTTCATGACAATTTTTTTCTTAACTTTGAAAAGACATAGCGGTTCATTGAAATCCGACTGAAAAAATCAGATTACGGTTTCATATAGAGAAAACTGTCAGCTTTCCATCAACATATTTTTTTCGCCGAAAAAAATCAATTTTCATTTTCGAATTATCGCCAACCGTCTCCATATGTCTGCCCCAATGTGCAGTGTTTCGCTATCCCATAAATCAGATATGAGTCGATGCAGTAGTTCAGGTTTGGTGGTAAAAAGTTTCAGTTTTAAAGAAGTTAAAGTTGTAGTTTTTTTGGCCAGCCTGGCGTACACTTGTTGGGCTAATGCTTTTGCAGTCCTGGTTTACTAAGTTTTTCTTTTCTGTACGCTGGTTTATAAAATTCCATGTATTCTACATCAAACATGTTCTTCTGGAGTTTGTTTTGTAACCTATGTGTTGCTCTGCGGCACTTATTAGGGCATTTTTGGTGTAGGTCCATTTCTCGTGGTAGAAGTTCCTGATGGCGCTGATATAACGAATTCTGATGACAGGATCTTCCAGACTGCTGGTGTCGAATTTCCTCTGGAGAAGTCCAACACCAATTTGTTAATGATAAATGATATAATTAAATATTTTAATTTAATTATTGATAAATAAATTATTATTTCAGGAGAAAAAAAATTTGAAATTGTAAAGATATTTTTAGAATACAGAAAAAGTTTCTTTAGACACAAGCTGAATGGAGTGAATTTTCGGGCCAACTATGGCTATCATCAGCATTCTTCGTATCGGGAATATGGGTGTTATTACAAATTTTTTTCCCACTTACTTCACCTTTATAGTGAGTTATATCGAAGTTTACGAGCTTTTACAGTGATGTGTATTATTATTTGCCATTTGATTGATTTTTGTTCTCGCTGATTCAGTTGTAATTTAGCAGAAGTGCATGAAACATGCATCCACCGTGACTGTTGTGTTTATCTGTATTTAAGTATTTAATTTTATTCGAACTCCATGAATTTATTGTTCATGAATAAATTATTATTTCAGGCTATACATTTAATAAAAAACCTTGTTAAATGGAAGTTTTAAATAAGAAAATTTTACTCAAAAAAAAAAAAAAAAAAAAAAATACGTCAAAAATGTCTTTTAAAATTTAATCCTTTAATATCTATTTCGATTTCCAATATTATTTATTCACAGAATTTGGATGCACTATAAATATATAAAAACAAAAGGAAGAATGCAATTAAAAAAAAAACAAACTTAATTTTATCATTCGTAAATATAATATTGAATGCAATTAAAAAATGTGATCATGGTTATAACTTTCGTGATTTTCGTTATGAAACGTTCTCAAATTTAAAGTATCATCACATCTAAATGGTTAATTATAAAATTTTTCTGCACCACTTAGAGTACGCAAGAACCGTACTTTGATTATGTGCAAAGAAAAATGTTTTGAAATATTTTTTGAAAAAAGTGCATCTGTGGATAATAATAAATGCAGTTTTGAAGCATTATAAGAGTGTGAAATTATGCTCATTATTATTGATTTTTCAATTATTAAAGCATGATTTTCTATAAATTCTGAAGTTTCTGTTCTGTAAGAATTGTCGCTCAAAAGTGATTTTCTCCTCAGATATGCAAAGAAGGAGTTGGATTAAAAAAATATATATATTACATCATAGCGATCACTGACACCAAAACCTTCTAAAAAATTGTGATATCACAAAAACCTAATATTTATATTAATATTTATATTATGAATTTTATTTATAATTAAAATTTTCAAAAATAAACAGAAATTACCATTTTAGAAATGTTAGGATATTTAAATGTATTGATATACACATTAAAAAATTTAAATATCTATTTGTGGGCTTTAATTTCCCTTCTATTTTAATAGTTCATAGTAAATACTCAACTAGAAATGTTAAAATTTTTTATTTGATTTATCAAAAAATAAATAAAATAAATTTTAAAATTTGTACGAAAATAAGATTGATTAGTTTACTAAAATTAGATTTTCTATGAATCCCTTCATGGTCCAACTCTGATTTTGTATGCTTACAAATTTTAGTAAAGGAATAATGAAAATGTAAGATACCGTTTGTAAGATATCCATGACTCAAAGACATTTTTTTGATACAATTATCCTTTTTTTAAAACCATAATATTTCAAATAAAGTACTGCCAAACTACAATTCATAGTCATTAATTATAGTCTAAAATGAAAAACTGTTAGAGATATGAATTTTGAACCTCGATAAAATACAAATTTTTGTTTAAATGAAAAGAATGTATATTCCGAATTCCATCAAAATCAAAATATTTTGATATTACATATACATATAAATTAACAATACGAGCTAACTTTTTAAAACCCTTTGGGGAATTGGGTTTATTAATTGTTTACTCTTATTTCGTTAGTCTTGTTCGGGTAAGATTCAAAGACCCAAAATTTGTTGCATATTATAATAAACAACATCTTTGACATAAATTTCATTAATTAAACAGTAACATAAGTGTATCATATCAATATGTAATATTACTATTTAAATTCAATTACATAGATATGAAATCTATATAAATGAAAGAGCAACTTTTGTAAATATTTTTCAGAGAATCGTTTTATTTCATCTTTGATACGTTCCACCTTTTTAAGCTAGTCACAATTTTCACGATAGCGGATGATGAGTATTTTCCTTGGGATGATAAACAATTCCAGAAAGAGTCATGAAGGCTTTCATTTGGTATAGTTATGGAATTTACAGCAAAACTAATAGCAGTTTTCTCCAGTAGGCTTGTGAAGTCTGTAAAATTTGCTTCAACCCTTAATTTTTCGATAGGTGTTGTTTGCTGCAAACCCTAAGCGGTTCTAAAACAAATGTTAATGGATATATTTATCCTGTTGAAATTTCCCTTTGAGGTCCAACCATAAATTGTGATCCCATGTAGTAAAGTGCTCATAGTAAGTGATCTGCAAATATTAAGTGCTGTTTCAATATGCGGTAAATTGTTGACAAGTTTTTTACTTGTGTATTATAAAGAAGGTTTTTGGTAAATAGTATACACAGGATTCTCATCTGATCCAGGATGAGCAGATTCTTGTTGCCTAGACAGATTGTGTTATTGTTACAGTCACGCTTTCAGCTTTTTTTGTGGGTATAATGGCACCATATTTCTTAGACCAGTTTTGTATGACACGGTCCAACGTAATATATGCCCGGTAATTTTTGTACTGCATTTGTCAAGGAATTTGCATATCTATATATATAAAATTCTAACGTTACTGACTGACTGACTGATTGACTGATTCATCATCGCACAGCCTAAACGGTTAAAGCTAAAGAGCTGAAATTTGGACAGGGGGTTGGTCTTCCACCAAATAGATCCACTAAGACGGGATTTTTGGAAATTCGAATGTTTAGGGGGTAAAAAATGGTAAAAACGGGTAAAATCGGTAACCTCATATCTCCTAAACTAGAAAAGATACACAAATAGTTTAAAGCTTATCGTCGTTCATTTAAAAAATAAGCGGACAGGTACTTTTTCAATTTCGGCCCCTTTAGGGAATAAACGGGTAAAAACTTTATTTTGGTACTTATTTTGCACCCCATGTATCTTTTAAACCAGTGAACATTCAAACAATATTTTTGACTCCTTCATAACTTGACGAAAAAATAAAAATATAAATTTAGTACTTTTTGGTAATTCGGGGTGAAAATTGTACCTATTTTAGGTACTTTTTTCATAAAACATTGATTTTGGTTTATTAACTTATATACATAAATACGTAATAACGGGTTCCCACTACGATGTTGCAACATTTTGGAATAGAATTTTTATTTCGTTAATGGGTAGAAAAAAAGTACCAAAAGGGGTAAAAGCTGGAAATTTGAATTTATTCAAACACAATGATCCAATTTAGATAAAATTTTTAGATTTAGAAACACTAAATATGCTAATGAGGTGTTATTTGGAAGCCATGTACCAAGTTATATTTTTTTGGTACTTTTTCATTGTCCATCTGGTAGTTTTTGAGTTTTCTTTGATATTGAAATCGAAACATGAAATTAATAATAAAGAGACTTTTCGGTACTTTTCGTTCTACACAGGTATTTTATTGAGTTTTCTTTAAAATTAAACCTAGAAGCATGAAATTAAGCATGTAGAGCCCGGAGTAAGTGAGAATCTATAAAAGGGGACTTCTTGGTACTTTTTCGTACTTCGACTGGTACTTTTTGAATTTTCTATAATATTGAACCTAGAAACATGAAATTAAGCATGTAGAGCACGTAGTAACTGAGAATCTATAAAAGCGGACTTTTTGGTACTATTTCGTTCTACAACAGGTACTTTTTGAGTTTTCTATAAAATTTAACCTAGAAAAATTAAATTAAGCATGTAGAGCCCGGAGTAAATAAGAATCTATAAAAGGGGACTTTTTGGTACTTTTTCGTTCTTCAAAAGGTACTTTTTGAATTTCCTATAATATCGAACCTAGAAGCATGAAATTAAGTATGTAGAGCCCGGAGTAAATGAGAATCTATAAAAGAGGACTTTTTGGTACTTTTTCGTTCTTCAAAAGGTACCTTTTGAATTTCCTATAATATTGAACCTAGAAACATGAAACTAAGTATGTAGAGGATGGATTAAGTGAGAACCTATAATAGGGGACTTTTGGTACTTTTTCATTCTTCAAAAGGTACTTTTTGGATTTTTGTATAATATTGAACCTAGAAACGTGAAATTAAGCATGTAGAGCCCGGATTAAGTGAGGACCTAGAAAAGGAGACTTTTTGGTACTTTTCCGTTCTTTAAAAGGTACATTTTGAATTTTCTATAATATTGAACCTATAAACATGAAATTAAGCGTTTAGAGCCTGGATTAAGTGAGAACCTATAAAAGGGCACTTTTTGGTACTTTTTCGTTCTTCAAAAGGCACTTTTTGTGTTTTTTATAATATTGATCCTAGAAACATAAAATTAAGCATGTGGAGCCCGGAGTTAATTAAAATCTATAAAAGCAATCAGGGACTTGGGTGAATGAAAATTTAAACTGGAATATTTTCTGGTACTTTTTGAATTTTCTATAATATTGAACTTAGGAACATGAAATAAAATAAAATAGGTCCTTTGGTACTTTTTCGTACTTCACTGGTACTGGTACTTTTAGAGCTTTCTAAAATATTGACTATATAAACATAAAATTAAACACGCAGTATCCCAATTGAACGAGCATACTCTGGTACTTTTTTGTTCTTTTACTAATACTTTTCGAATTTTCTATAATATTGAACCTAAAAACATTAAATTGGACATGTAGCTTCCTGATTGTATAAAAATCTTTATGCGATTTTTTTGGTTTCTGGTTGAAAATTAAACATGCGTCATCCTGATTTAATGAAAATGTATAAAAAGGCACTGTCTGGTACTTTTTCGTTCTTCAACTGTTTTTTCTAATTTTCTGTAATATTAAGACTAGAATCATAAAATCAAACTTAAAGAGTTCTTTAAAAAGGGAATTTTTGATATTGCAGATATATATACATTTACAATAATGATATTTATTTTATCCCATTACGATGAGGGTAGCGAAGCACACTGGGTATAGCTAGTGTTGTATAAAACAACTGATAAAGGTGATCCCTTTGGGACTCCATTGTCAAGGTTATAAGTAGGAATAACTTCACAGTTATTCTACGGTTTTCAAGAAAAGATTTCACGAGTTACAAAATTTTAACTGGAATACTATGTAGTTCCATTATAACAGACGAGGACATTATTCAATCGACTGCCTTCTCTTGATCCTCCGAAAGAACAAGGCTATGCTTTCCGTTGCTTAAATTGTGCGTAGTATTTCTGATAGCATATGCTATGAACTGCATGACTGGGAATAAATGCCTGTTGTAATTTTGATATCCGACTCATCTATGTTTCCTAAAAGCTTTTTGCAGTAAGTTTCTCAAAAAGTTTTTCCTTGTTTGGGAATAGGTGATAGTACGTCCAATTTCCAATAGTGATGGTAGACGCCAGTGGTCATTTTATATTGGTATCATGGTAAAGAGTACATAAGATTCGGCTCAGCCGAATGTGTGCATTATTATAAGTTTGTCATTCCGTTTGTAATTTCTATAATATAATTTTCCGACTCTATAAAGTGTATACATTCTGGATCCTTATAGATAGCGGAGTCGATTTTTGTACTTTTCCGTTCTACTTTTTGAATTTTCTATATTATAGAACCTACATAGAAACATGAAATTAAGTATGTAGAGCCCGTATTAGATCAGAGCACATAAAAGGGAACTTGGTACTTTTTCGTTCTACCAAAGGTACTTTTTAAATTTTTGTAATATTAAACCTAGAAACATGAAATTTTGCATGTAGGGCCTTGACCACAGAAAAACGGAATTTTTGAATTTTTTATAATATTGAACTTAGAAAAATGAAATTTAGCAGAAGAAGTAAGAACCTAGAAAAAGGGACTTTTTGGTACTTTTTCGTTCTACAAAAGGTACTTTTTGAATTTTCTATAATATTGAACCTAGAAACATGAAATTAATTTTGTAGAGTCTGGATTATGTGAGAACCCATAAAGGTATTTTTGGTATTTTTTTAATTTTTTGTATTAAAATTCGCACTGACTGTTTTTTTAACACATCATGGTGAAGGGTATATAAGATTCGGCAAAGCCGAATATAAAACTTACTTGTTTTAGCACAATTCCTTTTGAATTCAATTAAAGTTGTCCTGTTTCAAGATCAGTTTTATTCATTTTGGGATATCCGAATTGAACCAAACAGAAATGTGTTTTTCCTTCGGTTTGTGACTTAGTGATATAGATTCGTTAGCAGCTTTGACCAAGATTCGTTTAATTTGAACAGCTTCTCTGTTGATATTTGAAGATTCATTAAAATGTGAGATTATGTCCGCCGCCTTTTCCTGAAAAAAATTACCAACCTGAATTTCTCTCTAGAAAACGGGGTGAAAACTTCTTTATCACAGCTTCAAAAACAAAATTTTGAAATCCTCAAAGATTCTACCGTTGGGTAAATTTGACGAGGAGCCCCATAACACACTTTGTGAGTTAAAATCTCCCACTATAATTTTATTTACATTACCGGCAATTGAAATATCATTGACCATTGTAGGTGACAAGTTTATAACACTGTTCTTAATTTGGGAGTATGAATTTTGTAGAGGCGTGAGAGATTTGATTTGTCAGTTGAGTTTCTGCTGTACTATCAGTATTGTCGTTGTTTTTTGTTGCGTCAAAATTTTCGTTGAGATTAAGTGGATTTTTTATTTATTTTAGTTTAAAAATATCTTCAAAAATACAGATTTAAAAGACATAAAACTTTTTTAAATATCGTTTTAGTTTATACAAGTAAGAGTGCTATATTCGGCTGTGCTGAATCTTATATACCCTTCACCATAGTGTATTTTAAACATATTAGTTTTATAAATTTTAAATTTTTTCCGACTACAGTATTATTACACCAAAAGCAAAACAAAATGAACAACAACAATGCTAAACGAAATAAAAAACAAAATACACAAGGCAATTAATCCAACAGACATCTAAACATACATAACGAAAAACACAGAAAAACAAAATAAACAACGCAATAAAACCAACCTACATCCAAGTAATGTAACAGAATTCACAAAAAGAAACGAAGTCCATAAAATTACCTCACAAAAGTATTCAAATTTTTCCTGTATTTCACATTTCATCATATTATACGAAACATAAAATTAGAATCAACAATTTTTTTTGCTTAAAATTGTTTAAGGGGTTACTATCAACCGAAGGGATATATTTTTTGGCCATTTGGTCCACAATTTTGGGGCGATTGTACCATCTTTATAAGTAATATGATTAAAGTTGCGGTTTTTGACCACATTTTAATTTATTTTTCCCTTTTTTCCAGAGTTAAATCCAAAATTTAATATTGGGATTTATTACAATCCTTGAGGTATCTGAAAATATTATAATTTATTGTAAGGATATGTACTAAAACGTTCCATGATGTATTTTTGGGATCGTTCTTCTGTTTTTAATTGAATTATCTGGATTTAAGCCCCTTTTCGTTCCACTAGGATAGAATTTTCGGGCAAAGTTGGCTAGTATATATGTATGTAGATATTAGCACATATACAGTGACTCAATTAAGTAATTTGCCTATGTAAAATTTTATAAATTTTAAGAAAAAACTTTATCTGAACAATTATTTTTAGCAAAATAAAACAATTTGTTTGTTGTATCTTTTGAGGAATATCTTATATTTTATCGTTATATTAATTAACGAGATTTTTGATAAAATGTGAACGTATTGGTAATTTTTTGGGGTCAATAAAGTATTTTGCTTTTTTAGGTTTTTTGTTCATTTTTTAATATTGCTGCATTATTATATAAATTTTATATTTTTATTACTCCTAAATATTAGAATTTTTTTAGATATTTTAGTTGCGAAACGACTAAATTTGGACATTTCTTAACCGATTTATTCTATATACCTATCCGAATTTATCAATATTTGACTTAACATGAAATCTATCGTTTCTTTCATTAAATTTCGAAAATAATAAGTAATTTTGAATTGGATACATGATATATTAGATAATCAATGGATTTGAACCTAGAAAAAATGTTTTGTGAGGTATAAATCTATATATTATAACAAAAATAATCCGGGTTTTTGGTTATTTTGCATTGATAAACAAAAACTACATTACGGAAACTCCATCTATTTAGGTAGTGTTGTGTAAATTTTATTTAGAATTGTATAATATTGATTCTTATTCAATAAATCTAACACTAAGTATAATCCTAGCAACTCTAAGTATGGGGACATCACCATATACCACTATAGAACTATTAAATGCTAAAATCTTGAACCTCACATTTTAAATTCTTTATTTTATAAACAAGATACAGTAGGCGTATTTGGATCTGGATAGCTATTCTTGATTTGGGTTCTAAATATATATAAGTGTATGTATTAGGTGAAAAATACCACCTCTATTTTAAAATATCTAAATTAGGTAATTTTCCTGTACTACACGACAGTTCACTTTACATTGGTTCCAAGCAACCTAAGATTTTGAAAAAGAAAAAACAGGAGTCCAATAGTTTTCCTTGGATACAAGTCTCCCCCTTTGGCAGTTTAAGATTTTTATATCGAAATTGCCTCATTATTATCCTTTAAACATTTTAAGGCAATTAACATCACATTTTCACCCAATGAGGATATGATTTTTGCAAATCGCAATTGAAAAATACTTAACACTCTTCCTTTTAACAATAAAACAATAAATTCCAAAAATAATTAATAATAATTAATATATGTACTAAAAATGTAAAAATATGTACTATAAATATTTCCTTATTTCCCAATTATTAATACAATTAAAATATTTTATTTATATATAAACGCATTTATGTAAAATTTTGCTTAATTTCCGTTATATTAAAATTCGATTATCTGAAAGAGGTTTTATACGTAGACGGGTGTCAAAAATTGTCCGATTCTCATAAAATTTATTGAGAGGATGTATTTTCGTATAGCTATTATTCATTTTGAATTCGATCGATCAGTAAAGCCATTTACTAATCCACATTTTGTAATGAAGCTAGGGTGAAAGAGATGTGTGTGCAAAATTTCGTCAAGTTATTTGTTTATATGGACGCACAGATGGAGAGACTTAAAAAGTGATTCTGATTAAATAATTGGCACAAACAATGAAAAATAAATAAAACTATGTTAAGTGTAATTTTATAGTTCCAGAGATGGAACCTAGTATTTTGTTGTTATGAAAAATATTTTTTAATTTATTTTTTAAATATAAATATGTAAATATCAAATTTATTGTAAAATATTTTGTAATACAAAAAATACACAGTTTTTGTTAGAAAATTTGAAAAATATGCAATAAAAATGTTATAAATAAGCAAACTATATGCAAATTAAGGAAAAATATGCTATTTCTGATTTTATAATGAAATATGCAACAACAAGTCGATGCCATTTTGTAGGAAATTTTTAGATTCTAAAAGAAAAATTGGGTAAATAAAGTTTTATTATTTTCATTTACTGACTATAGACATGTATTTGTATAGAAACTCTTGTCCTATTTATAATGAACGTGACTAGATGGCTTTTGAATAAAAGCGGAATCTCTGAGATTTAAAAGCAAGACTTAGAAAATGTTTTAAAAACCGGTATTTTAAAAATTGTCATTCATAAGTCAGAATTCACCAAAACTTAATATCAAAACAAGTAAAAGTGTAATCTTATATACCCAATAAGAAAGTCCTATATTTTTGTTTACTATTTCGGATTTAAATCTGCTCCGATATATGGTTTTTAAATGTAATATGCACGTAGTGCTTCTATCGTAGACAAATCAAATATGATTTTTTGACAAATATGAAGCAAGCATAAAGGTGGCAAACAATATTTAAACACCTTTAGCGGTTTACAAATATGAAGCAAGCAAGCAAGTTTACAAATATTAAAGCGGAACTTAAAAAAATTCTAACGTTGTTATAAAATGTTTTACAAAAAAAGTATTTACATCATTTCTAACTCAAACAATACTCAGTATAACATATTTTATATATGTATCTATCTATGTTCCAAATTTAAATAAAATCAGCCCAGCCGTTTAGGCGTCATTTACGAAAAAAAAAAAAACAAACGAACAGAATTATAAAGATATTTACAAATTATATATTATATATAATTATATATTATATTAGGAGCACCACCAAGAACTTGGAAAAGTTTTGACGAGACAGTCAAAACGTCATCTGTGTGAAGGAAGAAATTAAAGGATAAGACAAATTTAAGAAGATGTTCCTCTCTACGCCTTGAAAAACAAATCGCTCAAGACAAATTAGTTACTTTTAAGAATCATAAAATTAAGATGAAGCTACAAAAAAACTAAGTAACAACTGAATTAAAAGAAACTACTTCGCATTTCATCTGCACTTACAGAGTCAATAAGCGTTAACCGCCATATTTTTTTTTGTTTTAATGAATTAAAACACAAAAAATAAATGTAAACTAAAATATAAAATTTTGCTAGTTCATTTTTTTAAATAGAAACCGCGCCATAAACTACAAACCGAAATCTTACTTTAAAAATGTATAAGGATATCCGTATTCCCCATAAAAGATCCGCTTCAGAAAATTACTTTTAACTTTAATTAATTAATTAATTAATTGACCCACGAAAAATAAACAAATTTTGTAGGAACCAAAATCTTTTTCCCAAATTTTATAATAATCTGTTTATAATTATCTTAGAGTTTGCGGTTAAGCAATGGGTCCATAAATTTAATAAAAATAATATGTTTTTACAAGTAAAAGACACTCAACGAATTTATTTAAACATTTATACAAATATATTTCTGTCTATTTATCTGTAATAATATAAATGAAAGGACCCATAAGTAGTGGGTTCTTTCAATTTTTCAAATATATTCTGAGTTGATCAGTTATGATATTTGAATTTGGTGATTCTTCTAAATAGAAAAATATTTTAATATTTGAATGTCCTTAATATGCTGAAACCTTAAAGATTACTGTTAGAAAACGCTTTAAAAACTATAAATTTGATTTATTACAACTTTATTTCTCTTCTCAGCCCCTTTCCTATTACGAAAAGATATTGTGACGATAAATACAGGCATACATAACACTATGCAACTGATACTCATTTATTGAGTAGCTACAGACTACTAGACTTCGTCTGTAGAACGTTATTTTTCTCAAATTTAAAATCATTAAATTCTCATTGCACCATTACCTAAAATTATTTAGATCTGATTGTAATAAGGAACATTGGTTAAAATGGTTCAAATTAAGGAAAAGTTTGACGTCGGATTTCGTGATACAAGATGGTAAATCATTTATGAATATTAAAAATAATATTGGACCCAAATGACTACCTTGAGAGACCCCGAATATAACTGGGATGGGTTTCGATGTACATCCTCTAAACGATGCACATTGATCTCTATTTGAGATATGAGGGATATAAGAGTTATTCCAAGTTTGTCTAATTTGAAAAGCAGTGGGTTATGATTCACCTTATCAAATGTTGAAACTTGGTGTGACAGTGTTTCTGTGATTATCTGCTCAAAAAGTTTAGGATAATTCGATAAAATATTTAGTGACTTATTTGACGTTTCGAATTAACGAATTCATAAGAAGATTTCGGATTGTTTTTGAAGTTTGTCTTTAATTTAACAATATAATCATTGTAACACTGGGTATTTGCCCAGCTACAAAATGATCAGAATATTGAGTATTTAGCGTAATTTGTAGATAAACCGGATTTTTTGTATATTTTATAGTGTTAGTTTTTTAAGTTTTTCAGAGTAGTGAGCTGCTTTGTGTTCCATGGTGGACCATTTGGAATTTATTGTATTTTCATTGGAATAGATAATTAAAAACATTTAAATAAGACGTTGTATCGATTTTATAAGGACTTTAGTTTTTGAACAAATGATTATTAAATTTGGGAAAATTAGCTTTTCTGAAGTCTAAGACTTTTTCTTCTTTTGGAACTAGTTTTGCCGGTAATTGCATATTAATAATTGAACTAATTTGAAGAGTAGGGTGATAAACATCTTCTGGAGTCGAAAGTGGATCTATGCATTGTATTTTAAATTCATCTAGACGATCAACAAATACAAAATCCAGTGTTTTTCTATATACATTTGGTTTGTTCTTTATTTGAAAAAACCGCCAATTCTGCAATGGAATCAAGGAAGTCAAAATTTGATTCTTATTGATGGACTTTAAAAATTTGAATCCGGAGTTTTAGACCAAATTACGTTAGGAATAATAATGTCATCGGGTTTGGATAAATTTACTACGAGCTTTATCATACGTTCATCACAAGAAATATTACAATTTCTACTTATACAGTCCATATCTGATATTATTCGATGCACACACCAGAAATTGTATTGGATTAAGAAGTATTGGCAATATTGTAGGTAATTAGTAAGGACACAAACCTAGGATTTGTTCTAAATAATGCATTTAGAACAGAGTGGCAATACCGTAAAGAAAACAAATAATAGTAACTTTGACATTTGTCAGATCGACAATTAAGGAAAAGGGAACAATGCAGATGAAAATCCAAAAACAAATTGTATGGATTAATACAACTTGAATGTTCTTATATTGTTGATGATCGAAGAAATAAAACAAATGAAAATAATACTTTATATGGAGATAATACAACACAACTTGATCATTCACTTGTATAGAATATTCAGAGGAATACTTAGCTTTTAGGCGTGTTATCTGGAGCTAAGTATTGTTAAATAAAATGTGATTAATAATTGTGATATATTTATGAATTTAATTCACATTTAAATACAAATGAAAAATCCCCTTTTAGTGCGACTTTTTCCGAAAAATCCCCTATTTGTTAGACTTTTCAAAAATTTTCAACGGTAACGCTGCCAACAGGATCTAAACAAAAACAAGTATGAATGTATAGTCGGGCATAGCCGACCATATGATACCCTACACCAGTCAGTATGTATGTTAAAAATGGGGATTATTTAAAAAAAAATAAACCATTTGATTTATTTTTTAACTTAATTTCGGAATATTTTTATTTTTTTTTTTTTGCAAAAAAAAGAGATTTTTTACAAGAGGGCTCAAAGGAGAATAGGGCAAAATATGGCCCTATCCTTATAAATGTTGGTAGGGGGAGTTCAGTCTACTTCAATAATATTTATGTAGAATTTAAAAGTGTCATTAGTGTGTGTAAGTGAATTTTGACCTTTAATTCATTTTCTGAAGGGGAGTTTGTATGGGGGCTAGGGTCAAATGAAGCCCGATCATTACAAAAATCGGTAGTTTCATTTAACGTTCTATAAAACTATGTTTTGTCGACTTTTGTTGACATAATAGATCATTTAAATTAATTATAAGCCCAAAGGCCCTTTTTTGGGGGTACGGATGTATGGGAGCTAATTGAAATAATAGACCGATTATAACCATTTTCAATAGGCTTCGTGTGTGCCAAATTTTATTCATGCGGCCTGTACCTTGAGCACAAGGTTTACATAGACAGCCAGACGGACGGACATAGACGGACTCAGAAAATTATTCTAAGCCGATTGCTATACTTTAAGGTAGGTATATGACAAATATTTTTTGTATGTTACAAACATCACCACAAACATCATCACCACAAACCTAATATACCCTCCCCACTAAAGTGGTGTAGAGTATAACAAAATACACAACATGAACAATGAACACAACCTACATACATATATACGAACGAAATAAAAACAAAATCAAAATACACAACTCAATGAAACCAACAGACATCCCCTGCAAGCAACTCAACTAACTTTTAATGCATTGCTAATTGTAGTCTCGTCTTGTCTATACCCGATCAAAATTACGTACATCAATGCCCATCATACCCGGTATGTCATACAATTTATATGCATATTTCATAATATTATACATTTCTAGTGTATAATTCAGATAATAACACTGTAAGTATGTCAAAAAGATACAGAAAAACGCCAAAATACCTAAACTTAATTTTGGGTCGTAGAATCTAGTGGTATCCTCCGGTGATATTTTATTTTTTAAATTTTGAAAAAAGTTTTCAAGCATAGACATACTATGTATAATGCATAATAACTAAATATGAATGCATAATGCATTCAAATGGATTCAAGTTTTATGTATTTTACTTTTCTATGCGTATGAGTTTTGTTTTTATACCCTTCACCTTCGTGAGAAGGGTATATATAAGTTTGTCATTCCGTTTGTAATTTCTATAATATAATTTTCCGACCCTATAAAGTATATATATTCTGGATCCTTATAGATAGCGGAGTCGATTAAGCCATGTCCGTCTGTCTGTTGAAATCAGTTTTTAGAGGACCCCAGATATAGGTGAGATCCGAATCTTCAATAATTCTGTTAGACATGCTTTCGAGAAGATCGCTATTTAAAATCAGCAAAATCGGTCGGTAGAAAAGCAACAACAACACTGTATATTAGAAAAAGATGTACACGTGTGTGTAGATGTATTTGGTATATATGGTATATATGTTACACTGTATATTGGTGTATATGTTACACTATGGTGAAGGGTATATATATTTTATATTTTATATATTTTAAATTTAAATAATCAAAAATAATCTCAGAAACAGCTTAAACTTTAAAATGCAATATCTCCCGATTTTGACCCAACTTTTCAATACGGGGTATGTCACTAGATTCTACGAGCGAAAATTAAGTTCACGTGTTTCGGCGTTTTTATACCCTTCACCTTCGTGAGAAGGGTATATATAAGTTTGTCATTCCGTTTGTAATTTCTATAATATAATTTTCCGACCCTATAAAGTATATATATTCTGGATCCTTATATATAGCGGAGTCGATTAAGCCATGTCCGTCTGTCTGTTGAAATCAGTTTTTAGAGGGCCCCAGATATCGGCGAGATCCGAATCTTCAATAATTCTATTATGCTTTCGAGAAGATCGCTTTTTAAAATCAGCAAAATCGGTCGGTAAATAACGGAGATATGAGCAAAAATCCGAGACAACCTCTGAAAATTTCTTCAAAAAATGTCAACAACAACACTGTATACAGAAAAAGATGTACACGTGTGTGTAGATGTATTTGGTTTAATTCCAAACATACAAAAAAATACATATCAAAAAAATATGACTTGCATTTTTTGTTAAAATAAAATAATTTTCCCTTTTGTTTTGCAAATATATTTTTAATGAATAGAAAAAAGTATTTAAAACGTTTTCAATTATATGAGAGTAGATTGTGAGTTATTGTACAATAATTTTTATGCGAATAATGTAAGTTTGAAATTTAAAACTAACGCAAATTTTTTGCAAGTGCTTTTTAAAACAAGTTTTTTTACGATAAACAAAAAAAGCTACGTCTCGTCAATGTTTACCAGCAATGAATACGAAAGTGTTGTTGTTTTACTCTTGCTTGTATACTGTTAAGAACAACAACAACGTATTTCTAGTGTTAAGCGCATATAAGTGTATAGAAAACACACTGTCTATATCTAAGCGCATTTACAAAAACAAAAGAGTACCAAGCGCATAGGGCTTGGGCACCCTTGGTTTGGATGCTGTTGACGTCATTGCGTTGTTATTTTTGTTTTTGTTTTTCTGTGTTTTTCGTTATGTATGTTTAGATGTCTGTTGGTTTAGACGCCTTGTGTATTTTGTTTTTTAATTCGTTTAGCGTTGTTGTTATTTTTGTTTAGCTTTTGATGTAATAATATAGTCGGCCAAAAATATAATAGATGTTTAAAATACACTATGGTGAAGGGTATATAAGATTCGGCACAGCCGAATATAGAACTCTTACTTGCTCTATGTCTTTTTGAAAGTTAAATTTGAACGTTCAGTGTAATTAAAACTAATTTAATAAAAGGTCTGTATATAAAAATAATAGTTTTTGATCATAAACGATTAAATTTTAGCATTTTTGTAAGTTTTCTCATTGTTTTCCTATTAACAAAAATATCATGTGCAAAAAACCTAAAGAAAAACGCCTAAAAGAATTAAAAGAATGGTTAATTTATTATAAAATAAATGTATCACATTTTATAAAAATTAGTATAAACATTTTTGAACATTGTTAAAAAATAAAGATGCAAGTAGTTGTATGGAAAAAACATGAAAAACATTTTTATAAAACCTAGCATAAAACTTTAATTTATAATTAATAGATTTTGTAAAACAAAATGTTTATTGTACCCTACACCACTTTAGTGGGAAGGGTCTGTGCTGATGTTTGTAATATACAAAAATATATGTCCTATACCCACCATAAAGCAGAGTATTGTTCTGAATACGAAGATTTTCGGCAGTTTACATGTATATAGCACGATCGCATACGAATTTATCAAGAAGAGCGTCAAAAATACAAATATTTTATTTAGTTGCTTGGCAGCATTCAACAAAGCAGGTTGATGTCACTTTGTTTCAGAAATTGCAAACGCAATTTGAAAAAACAAAAACACAATTTCAAAAACAAGAGCATAATTTACAAAAACAACATACAACATAATTTTCTAGAATGCATAACAATTAAAGTAAATAAGATCATTCTTAGTTGATACTTTTTTTGTACAATTTAATTTGAAATGTTCTTTCAATGTGAAGAAATTATCATTCTTATGTCCATTGATTATATTTTGTTTATAAATATGCTCAATTTATAGTAGTGCAATTTAATATGCAAAATTGAAAATAGCCAAATATTTTTTCATCTGCCTCTCTATACGTCGGTTTATGCCTTAAAGTATACCAATCTGTTTAGAATCGTTTTCTGACATATGTATTATATAAATATATTCACAAAACTTTAGTGGGCTTGGTACATATTTTTCATAACTTTCGTACGACTATACTTTCGTACTTGTTTTTTATGTACCTACGTGATTTTGTTATTAATTAATAGAATTAAATGCTGAATAGAATGAAATATAGCTAAAGTCAAGCCATAAACATTGATATATGAAATGTTACGATTGGCCTTAAAATGGCGGCGTAATAAATTAAAAACAAAAAAGGCGTAGGGGGTGATTGACTCAACTTTTTTTCGACCCATGACTTTGTAAAATTTTGACTTCAAGAAGTTATTACTCAGCGACCGGGAAAGATAATTGAACAAAACTTTTTAGATTTTATTTATTTAGGTGTATAAAATCGATTTGCATTAAAGAAATTGTTTTTGTTTTCGCAAGTAGGCAACTTTTTTGTCAAAAAAGATTCCTAAGTTATGGTCAAAAATTAAAATTTTAAAATTTAAACTTTAATATTTTTGTTTATATAAGAATAAAATTATTATAATCAGCATAATTTTACTTTATTAAATTATATACAAAATAAAAATTATTTCATCATAATCGGACCATATTTGTTAATTTTATATGGTCCACAAATATTTTACATTTAAATTTATGAATAAAGACACATGACTATGTTTTTGAAACTAAAATTGTTGTTTAGTTCAATTTTTTCCATAAAATACAAAAATATAACTATTTTTAATAATAAAATATAAAATTTATAATGAAACATAATTTTTGTCCGATAACTGGCATAAAATTTTTAAACATACCGTATTGATACACGAGGTAAAAATAGAAAATCTACTTTTAATATATCTAACTAATTTTTTAAATCATATAGATCTCGAGATATATCATTTCAAAAATGAAAAACATACCCGGGTATGTGGGTATTGACGTAACGTTTAACATTGCGGTGTCAATTGTCCGACTCTGCATAACTATTGAGCTAAAGTTGTCTATTCAAAGGTTAAATTAAAGTTAGCTAATTTTTATGTAGCTTAAAGTAAATTATCTTAATGTTAACTATAAGCTGGCTAATTTTCAAATAGCTTATAGTTATTTAAACGTTAACTTAACTGTTAGTAAATTGCAAATTAGTTACCTTTTTATAAAATTTATAATATTGAAACAATTTTATATTTTCTTTAATTTTTGTAAAACTATATCATTTATTTAATTTGAGTAAAATGTATAAAAACATTAAGTTTTAACGAAAAATAAAATATTCTTTATTGTCCCATTTTCATCACCTTCAGTTATCGTTTATCAAGTAGTATTTTTGTATGAGAACTCTCAATATATCTTAAAGTTCCAAAAGCGATCAAAGTCATCTAATGAAACATGTTGTGTAACCAAAATCTTTCTACCAAAAAATTAATAGACTTTTTTCGAGCATTGATCACTTACTTGTTTTTACTAAAATAGGACCAAAACCAAATTCTTAAAACAATTCAGGATTTAGTTAAAATAATATACTATTTACGAAATACATTAATAAATATTAGCAACATTTCCATATACTAATTTTACTTGAACAATAACACAAGTTATTAGTATTTGTACTCAAATTCAAGCAAATATATTATCTAGAACGGTTAAGTTATTTATTGTATTTTAGCTATAATAAACATCTACAATTTTTTAACAAATATATATTGAATATTGAAGTCGAAAATAAATTTTAACAAAGGATTGTTAGGAAAAAAATTTTACTTATTTTGTTCTGTGCATTTGGAAAATGAAAATGAGAGGATTGACCCGCAAAAATTTTATATTAAACGTAAAAAAATCGAAAGTTGTATGCATGGAAATAAATCAATTTTTTATCAGTGAGACATTTGAAAAAAGAACAATTAATGTATTTATTCTGTATACATTATTATTTTCATTGCTTCTTTAAAGTAATTTATAATTATTCGTAATAATACGTCCAAAAAGTCCCCTTTTATGGGTTCTCACTTCCAGACTCTACATACATACATGTTTATATGTTCAATATTATAGAAATTTCAAAAAAGTATGTTTTGTAGAACGAAAAAGTAATAAAAAAGTTCACGTATATATGTGTTCTCGCTTAATCCGGACTCTACAAACTTTATTTCATGTTTCTAGGTTCAATATTATAGAAAATTCAAAAAGTACCTTTTGTAGAATAAAAAAGTAGCAAAAAGTTCACTGTTATGGGTTCTCGCCTAATCCGGGCTCTAGATACTTAATTTTATTTTTCTAAGTTCAATATTATAGAAAATTCAAAAAGTACCTTTTGTAAAACGAAAAAGTACCAAAAAGTTCCCTTTTATGGGTTCTTAAAAATCCGATCTCTACACACTTAATTTCATGTTTTTAAGTTCAATATTATAGAAAATTCGAAAGGTACATTTTGTAGAATGAAAAAGTCCCAAAAGTCCCTTTTTCTAGGTTCTTACTAGAGGTCTGCACAAAGATATTTGTATATGCGTAGTACACATGCACTTGATCAGCAAATACTCTTATTCGCAGTGTCGCTTAAAAAGAGTACTCTTTTTTTTGAGTACAACAAAATCGTAGAGTAACTATTTGTTTTACTCAACTATGTTTGGTGCTTGCAAATACATGTACTCTTTTCTCTCTTATTCGAAAATACTAAGCACTTCATACCGAGTACACGTTCAGTCTTACAAAGAAAAATAACAGTTGTGCTGAATTTGAATAAGTTTTATTAGGGATGCCAAATGTAAATAGTTTTTATAATTCACGGTATTCTCTAATATAAAAAAAATCCCAAAAAATGTTCATTATTATGAAATAGCTAAAAAATTTATTATTGTTTCCTTATACAAATATGCTTTTTTAAAGAAATTTATATCTACATATGCATATAAAATACTCAAATTTTAATTCTGTAAATGTTTTACTTTTTGTAATATAAAAAATCCCAGTTTTTTAACAAAATGTTTAGGAATCGATGTTTTGATTTGGCATCTTGGTTTTATTAACGTTTCGATGTTAAAAGTAAAACAGACAATTGTGTAGTAAATTTACTTAAAATTATAATACATCTTTTTATTCTTACAGTATAAAATAAAAATAATACAAAATATTTCCCAACTCTTCTTGTTCTTTTGACATCAAATTTGGCATTGTTTGATCAGTAGAAATATTTTAAAATATTTTTTGAAAAATGTACTTTTTTAATACCTTGAAGTCCTTTAAAAAGGACACAGGATCACGAAATGAAAAAATAAATATTAGTTTATGTCCATTCAATTTGTAGTTTCAGACGTATATCATCCGGTTCATGTCTAACGAAGAGAATATACATTGTTTTTTTTTTGTTCTTATCAACCAACATAATATTATACAAATAAATAATATTATTGTATAAATCTACTAAAATATAAAATATAGGACTTTGCTTGTACTGCCAGACAAAGGCGGTAATATTCCGAACAATGCTGTATATAATTAATTCTGTAATAAAAACTTTAAATACAAGTTAAATCTAAGTAGTAAAATAATGTACATTTTGAATATTTTCTTTAACTGAAATGTTGATATTTTTAGCTTAATAAAAAATATATTAAATTAAAAAAGTATTTTTTATAAACCGCGAAAAAAAACACTATTTAATTACCTCACTTTAAAAGTTATTGAAAATAAATTTCTTCTATTTACAACAAGTAGTTAATGCATTTATTTTAAATATGAATAATATTGAAAATCATCACAAAACCAGCATCATATTATAAGCAAATACTCGTGGTACAACGTGAAGTGTACATACACGTGCAGTAAAAAAGTTATTCGAGGCCTCTAGTTCTTACCTAGTCAAGACCCTACATGCTCAATTTCATGTATAGAAAATTTTATTATTATTATTATAGAAAAAAGTACCTATTGTAGAACGAAAAAGTACCAAAAAGTCTCCTTTTATGTGTTCTGACTTAATTCGGGCTCTACATACTTAATTTCATGTGTCTAGGTTTAATTTTATAGAAAATTTAAAAAGTACCTTTTGAAAAACGAAAAAGCATCAAAAAGATCCCTTTTATGGGTTCTCATCTAATTCCGAATCTACGTACCAAATTTCATGTCCTTGGTTCAATATTATAGAATATTTCAAAAGTACCTTTTGAAATTCTCACCTAATCAGACTCTACATAATTTCATATTTCTAGGTTCAACAGTAATAAAACTCGTATCACTCTTTTTGTAACACATCATGTTGAAGAGTATATACAAATCGGCACAGCCCAATATAGAACTTTTATTTGTTTTTCAGTTTAAATGGAATACTAACAAGGAAGAGTATTATATACCCGCCATCAAACCTCGTTTGACTCGAATGAAACTTTCTTATGTGGAATTCCATCTATATACTCGTATTTTTATGCCAGTTATAAGCGTTAAAGTAATTTTCTGAAGGGTCGATCCTCATAAAATTTGGTTCGTATGGAGGCTATTCGAAAACATAGACCGATATTGCCCATTTTCAATACCAAACAAACCTTATCTATAAGAAATACTAATGTGGAATTTCAACCCTCGAGCTCTTAGCATTCGGACACTATCGTGCTTTCAACAGACAGACATGGGTTGATCGTCTTAGAAAATTCTCATTTTTTATCACAACTGAGAACTGGTTCATGTTATCTCTTAAGAATAAAAACGTACATTTGATTTTTTTACCATAACTGAGGACAGGTTCACGTTCTAAAGAGATGAACAAAATCTTATAGTTCTATTAGAATAATTTCCAAAATCAGTTAAATTTTTTCCACACTTCCTAATTAAGTTCTGTTAGACATGTTAATGGCCTGGAATTTTTCAATAAATTTTTATTTTATATATTTTTGAAATACTTAAAAAATTTAAAATTTAAAAAAATTGGGTCTAGCAGACACCACGTCAATAAAATAGTTATAAAAAATCCACGTCGATCCCAGAGGGTTAAAGTAACATGAATTATGCATATAATATATATTTTGAAGAACAATATAAGCTTTGTTTTGAGTTCTTCTATTTCTATATGTGGAAAGGGGAATCGTTATGTGGGGTTTAGACTAGAATAAGGTTTCAACATCGACCTTTTGTGGTTAATCTACTGCAAACATGTCACTTATAACATAGTCACTAGTACACGATCGAACGTACGGGTTCGGAGTTCGGTAAAAAGTGAGGTTCCAATGTTCGAACGCCGAACTTTTTATAAAATGTTTATTTATCATAATTTTACAACATCAAAAAGTTTTAAAAATTCTAAATTTGTTTACAGAAGTTATCATACATCCTGACTGTACAATAAATTTCCGATATACATAGGTTCTGAACGCCTTTTTAACTGTTTCTCTTTTCGGCTGATTTGAAAAACTGTTAACCAGAAAGTGATTAAAAAGCTAAGAAAAGTGAAACCTTTAATTTGATATATCTAGTTTCGACTATAAATCTTTGATCTCATTTGTTACATTGAAATTTTCTAGGTCCTTATTCTCAAACGATCTAGACATGATAGAAAATTGTAATTTTACTGATTCGATAAAATTCATTTTGATTTCGATATATATTTAAAACGAAATTTTGATCACCTTGGATCATAATATGATCTTACAGAGAATTATATCATTGTCAATAAATCGCTTAAAAACTAAAAATAAAAGTATTAAGATATATGCATTTCACAAAAATGGTTTGTTATTAGAAATTTATCACTCTCTGGAATTCGGAATTAGTTGATAATTGACCTAATTGCTAATTAAAGTATATATACTCTGGGTCCTTACCAAATTCACCCAAAATGTTTTTCATTTTCCTAAGTTGTTTGGTATTGAAAATGAGCAAAATCGGTTCACACCGGGAAAAGTTATGAATCAAAATTTAAAACAACCTCGAAAAAAATAGGTTTTTACATATTCTGGTGTAATTTTCTCGGAAGCTATGCAAGATAATTCCATGAAAATCACCACACATTCTTTTCGACACAAGAACTTGATCATTGTTGAAAATTGTTAGAAGTACAAATTCTCAGAAAATAGGATATTTTGTTAATAACTTCCGTCACAATGTCGATATCTTCACAAAATTTTACAAATTAAAATCTTATGTCGATAGAATTCCAAGAAAAAATTTTCTGGATCAGCCCATAATTGGTCATAGCTCCCATACAAGGTCCCCTCCCGAAAATCACTTAAACGCGCATAATTAATTACTAAATTAAGATATCCATATAAAATTTGGTACAAGTATTGCTCTTACATACAGAAATATTGCTGTGAAATTTTTTTTCCGATTGGTCATAGCTCCCATACAAGGTCCCCTTCCGAAAATCACTTAAACGCGCATAATTAAGATATCCATTTAAAATTTGGTAATAATATTGCTCTTACATACACAAATATTGCTGTGAATTTTTTTCCGATTCGCTATAATTGGTCATAGCTCCCATACAAGGTCCCCTTCCGAAAATCACTTAAACGGGCATAATTAATTACTACTTATAATATCGATATACAATTTGGTGGAAGTATTGCACATATGCATATAAATATTGCAGTGGAAATGTTTTCCATAATTGCCCAAAGAATATCACTTTTATTACTCATAATAAAGAAGATGTAAACAATAATCCATGACAACTTCTGAAGATTGAATCAGAAATTGAGAAACTACAAACAACACACAAAATCATACGAACCCTTGCGTTCCTGTAGCTGCTTCCTATTAAATGGACCTTTTTGGTACATTATTGTTCTTCAAAAGATTCTTTTTTTTTCTTTAATATTGTCCTTAGAAACATGAAATTCAACTTTAAAAGGGACTTCTTGGTACTTCTTTTTGAATTGTTTATTAAATATTGAACCTAAAAACACGAAATTAATCATGTGTGAATTTTACTAATTATTTAGTAGTATTTTAAATTTTTTTTTTTTTAAATTTAAACCTCAAAATTAGGTTTTTCGTTCACTATTTCCTTTGCTCAAAATAATTGCCAAGTAATTATATCAATTTCTTTTTGTTTAATCCAGATATACTCCAGCAAAATAAAAAGACTTTCGAAAGATAATTCAAGCAGCACATCAGATAAAACCATTGTTGATAGTGAATTAAAGAGTTCAATAAAAAAAAAGAAATTCACAATGGATGATAAAAAGCTTAATCAAACACCAGTTGATAATATCAATGAGTCAACGCTTGACTCAAAAGAAAACACAGCCCAGAATAAATTAATTAGCCCTTCTACATCACAGAAAAACGTAGTGAACACAAATATAGAAACAAGTCCATGTACAGCAATACAAAGATTTAATCCTAATATGCGTTTCATACGTAAAAGTGTCGAGCAATCTGCTCGAAACGCAAACACAAACTATTTAGAGCTGGAAACTGAATTCCCTCGAGATTACGATGATAATATTGAAATGCTATCTCGCGAGGCGGAACATTTAGAAGAACAGTTCCGTACTCCAACTCGAACAAGTACAACAGATCTAGTTGGCCAACATAATTCTTCACTGGCCAGTGTTTCAGTATCCGTGGAGCCCCTTGTCGCTGTTCGACCAGATGTAAATCACAGTTCTATAGATGATTCATTACCAATAACTGATAATGAACCAAAATTGAAAGATAGCGTAGGAAACGTTAAACGTGTGGGATTTAAAGTGGAAGAGCATATACCGGAAAACAATGTTATGCCAAAAGGCATTACAAATATATCGCGATGTTTAGAACTAGGTGAAAAGGATTCATCTTCTAATGAACTTTTATCATCCGAAGAAAAATCTGAAACATTTATTGAAACATTTGGCAGAGATGCAGGACAATTAAAAGCAACTCAATCATGTACACTTATGCCGAAATCGTCTTTGACAGCTTTCGTCAGTGGCACTGCACTCTCATCATCAGCTAGCACCCCTGCAATAAGCAAGCCTTCAACTAAAGATGATGATGATGAGCCTGTTGCTATGTCCCCATGTGGTCGCTTCTTCAAATATGACAAAGAAGTTGGTCGTGGTAGTTTTAAAACCGTTTACAGAGGCTTGGATACACAGACAGGAGTTGCAGTAGCCTGGTGTGAATTATTGGTAAATTAAAATTTTATGAATGCCCCAATTATAGTTAACAACTCAACTTTTTTGTAGTTGATATTTTTTAATATTTGGTATTATTGTTAACAACTTATAATTTCAGGTTTAAATGTATTACAATTTGTATTTGAAAAACAACAAAAGCTGTTCTAAGTTACAACTTTTAACAAATTAGCATCCTTATTCTATAACTTAAATGTTCGTTCTGTTAAAGTTCTTAACATGAATTTTTAATTTTTAGTATTCTATAAACATTTTGTGTAAACTTTTATAATTTTTTAACATAAAAGTAAAAGTCTGTTAGTAAAGAAATGAAACGTCAATTTCAACGATAGGTTTTTTGTAGTTATATTAGGAGATTTTTGCAAATTAGAACATTAATGGCTAAATAAAGAAAAAAAGAGCGTAAAATTGGTTTTCTAAAGATGCAAGAGGAGTAGATGCAGATGAACTGCATCGACTAGAAGTGTGTACGTTTAGGTGTAAAAAAATATGTTTTTGGTACCTTTTATCACCGTTTATAACTTTTTAACTAATAAACAGCTGGACCGATTTTAATGATATTTTTACAAGGTCTTCATATCTCTGAAATTGCTATGGAAAAGTCATAAAATTGTGTATGAAAAATTTAATATCCATATAAATATTGAAGATCAGACTTATGAGAGCTCAAGCATTGCACGAACATTTTTAACATCAATGTGAACATTTTGGGCAATAATATTCTCAAAATCAAACGATATTAAAAAAATTATTAGTTTTTTACCGAATAGGTAAAAAAATAATAAACTAATTTTAAAAATTTTGACAAACAAGTTTTGTTACTGTATGAAATAAAATTGAAAAAATTTAAAATTTTGAACAAATTATTTTTTTAACTGTTTCAAATTAAAAAAAATGTACATCTGGTAAATTCCAATTGCTTATCAAATTTACAAAACAATTTTAAAACTGTTATTATTATGGAATAAAATTGTTCAATTCACAATCGATGTTGTAGCGTTATAGGCGTTGTATGTCAGCAGCTGCTGCAATAGTCATAACAATGTTGTTGGTATTTTCTATGCAAAAGCTCTATACAACTCATACGACAATTTTTCATATGTTTTTCGAATGTTGTGAGAGAATTTTAGTGTTGTCAATTGTTTATTTCAACATATAAACAAAAATTCAAACGATTTTAGCATAAAAAACGATAAAGTGGTAACACTGAAATCAAAAACAAACAGCTGTTTACAAATACAAAAAAACTAAAATTTTATTAAAAAAAGTTTATTTATTAGTTTAAAATGTGGAATAAAGAAAATAAAGATTTGAAAAATCAAAGAAATTAATTTGGTTTATTTCGCATTTTTAATTAATTTAATATTTTTTGATTTTTTTATCATTTGACATTGTTATGTGTATTTGTTTTGATTGTTTTTTTTTTTTTTTTTCATTGCGAACATAAACTTATGACTTGCTGCAAAGATCTGTTCACAATCACTGTTACTACACTTTAGTAATTACAATATACAACTTGATTGTGAATTGAACAAATATATTAATGTAAACACTTTTCTTTCTGTTCATTTAGAGAATCGAACGAAAAATTATAGAATAAGGGTATATATTTCAATTATTTAGAAGTAAAGTTATTTTTTTAATTGCCTAAAATTTCATTAATCTCGGATTTCGAACGAGTTAACAATAAAAATATGTTTAATACTTGTGTCATATATGAAAAACACAACATCAATAAAATGCCAACTGATATGAGTTGTAATACATAATACAAAAAGAGTTGAGTTGTTTTAAAGTTGAGTTGTTTCAATTTCAACTCAACCGTAATAGGGGCATAAAACTCTAGTTAAGAGTATGACTGAGCTTTTCTTATTTCTTTAATTAAGGACAAACAAGTGAAAAAGAGTGAACGTAAACGTTTTCGAGAAGAAGCGGATATGCTTAAAAACTTGCAGCATCCTAATATTGTACGATTCTATACTTATTGGGAATTTACTGTATCTCGTAGAAAAAATATAGTTCTAGTCACCGAATTAATGCTCTCTGGAACCCTAAAATCGTAAGAATTTAACTCATTTTAAAATAATTATTTTTTTAATATATTATTTTAAGCCTACCCTCATCGAAATATACATAAAAGAAGTACAAACCTATAAATTATATGATTTAGCTATATCTATTCGTCTGTCTGGTGCCAACCGAAGAGTTGGAGCGTAAATATTTTATGTTGACCGCATATATTTAAATTTTAGTCAAAACCACTACATGTAGGATTCTTAACATAAAATATTGAAACAGAGTTTTTACTTCTTTTACTTATATTCTTTTTTTTTAATTTGTAAATATTGTATGAAAAATTTTAAAAATATTTTATTTGACAATAGGGCTTTTCAGCTATATCCTTTTTACGATTTACAAGCTTAATGAAGTTAAACAAGTAAGAGTTCTATATTCGGCTGTGCCGAATCTTATATACCCTTCACCATGATGTGTTTAAAGCCTTTTGTACCTTTTGAAGAACGAAAAAGTACCAAAAAGTCCCCATCTATGGGTCCTCAGTTAATCCGGGCCATACAAACTTAATTACATGTTCCTAGGTTCAATATTGTAGAAATTGTAAAAAGTACCTTTTGAAGAACGAAAAAGTACCAAGAAGTCCCCTTTTACTGGTTCTCACTTAATCCGGGATATACGAACTTAATAACATGTTTCTAGGTTCAATATTATAGAAATTTCAAAAAGTACCTTTTGAAGAATGAAAAAGTACCAAAAAGTACCCTTTCATGGGTCCTCACTTAATCCTGGCCATACATACTTAATTACATGTTTCTTGGTTTAATATCGTAGAAATTGCAAAAAGTACCTTTTGAAAAACGAAAAAGTACCAATAAGTCCCCTTTTATGGGTCCTTACTTAATCCGGGCCATACATACATAATTACATGTTTCTAGGTTTAATATCGTAGAAATTGCAAAAAGTACCTTTTGAAAAACGAAAAAGTACCAAAAAGTCCCCTTGTATGGGTCCTCACTTAATCCGGGCCATACATACTTAATTACATGTTTCTAGGTTCAATATTGTAGAAATTGCAAAAAGTACCTTTTGAAGAACGAAAAAGTACCAAAAAGTCCCCTTTTATGGGTCCTCACTTAATCCGGGCCATGCATACTTAATTTCATGTTTCTAGGTTCAATATTATATAAATTTCAAAAAATACCTTTTAAAGAACGAACACGTACCAGAAAGTCCCCTTTTATAGGTTCTCACTTAATCCAGGCTCTACATACTTAATTTCATATTTCTAGCCAATAACAAAACATTAGTGCTGCTCTCGCTCTGCTACTCTTGCTCTGCTGCTCTAGCTTTGCTTTGCTTTTATAAACAAATTACAATAACAATATTTACCGTATTGTTATGTATTTTGTTTTTTGCAGTTTCTGTCTGAGCATGAATAAAAAATCTAAATTTTATATGAAATTTTCAGAGGTTGTCTCGGTTTTTTCTCATATCTCCGTTATTTATGGACCGATTTTGCTGATTTTAAATAGCGTTCTTGCCGGTCGTATGTCTGATAGAATTATGGAATATTCGGATCTCGCAGATATCTGGGGTCTTCTAAAAACTGATTTCAACAAACATACAGACAGACAGACAGACAGACAGACAGACAGACGGACATGGCTTAATCATCTCCGCTACCTATAAGGATCCAGAATATATATACTTTATAGGGTCGGAAAATTATATTATAGAAATTACAAACGGAATGACAAACTTATATATACCCTTCTCACGAAGGTGAAGGGTATAAAAAGTACCAAAAAGTCCCCTTTTATGGGTCCTCACTTAATCCGGGCCATACATACTTAATTACATGTTTCTAGGTTCAATATTGTAGAAATTGCAAAAAGTACCTTTTGAACAACGAAAAAGTCCCCTTTTATGGGTCCTCACTTAATCCGGGCCATACATACTTAATTACATGTTTCTAGGTTCAATATTGTAGAAATTGCAAAAAGTACCTTTTGAAGAACGAAAAAGTACCAAAAAGTCCCCTTTTATGGATCCTCACTTAATCCGGGCCATACAAACTTAATTACATGTTCCTAGGTTCAATATTGTAGAAATTGTAAAAAGTACCTTTTGAAGAACGAAAAAGTACCAAAAAGTCCCCTTGTATGGGTCCTCACTTAATCCGGGCCATACATACTTAATTACATGTTTCTAGGTTCAATATTGTAGAAATTGCAAAAAGTACCTTTTGAAGAACGAAAAAGTACCAAAAAGTCCCCTTTTATGGGTCCTTACTTAATCCGGGCCATACATATATAATTACATGTTTCTAGGTTTAATATCGTAGAAATTGCAAAAAGTACCTTTTGAAAAACGAAAAAGTACCAAAAACTCCCCTTGTTTGGGTCCTCACTTAATCCGGGCCATGCATACTTAATTTCATGTTTCTAGGTTCAATATAGAAATTATATATAGAAATTTCAAAAAATACCTTTTAAAGAACGAAAACGTACCAGAAAGTCCCCTTTTATAGGTTCTCACTTAATCCAGGCTCTACATACTTAATTTCATATTTCTAGCCAATAACAAAACATTAGTGCTGCTCTCGCTCTGCTACTCTTGTTCTGCTGCTCTAGCTCTGCTTTGCTTTTATAAACAAATTACAATAACAATATTTACCGTATTGTTATGTATTTTGTTTTTTGCAGTTTCTGTCTGAGCATGAATAAAAAATCTAAATTTTATATGAAATTTTCAGAGGTTGTCTCGGTTTTTTGCTCATATCTCCGTTATTTATGGACCGATTTTGCTGATTTTAAATAGCGTTCTTGCCGGTCGTATGTCTGATAGAATTATGGAAGATTCGGATCTCGCAGATATCTGGGGTCTTCTAAATACTGATTTCAACAAACATACAGACAGACAGACAGACAGACAGACAGACAGACGGACAGACAGACAGACGGACATGGCTTAATCATCTCTGCTACCTATAAGGATCCAGAATATATATACTTTATAGGGTCGGAAAATTATATTATAGAAATTACAAACGGAATGACAAACTTATATATACCCTTCTCACGAAGGTGAAGGGTATAAAAATGGATCTATCCATTAAAGGAGTATTTCTTTGGGCTATTTTCATTATTAGTCCTAAAAATAATGATGTAATATTTCTTATAAATTAAAAACAATTAAAAAATACAATAAAATTTGTTATCAATTAGATTTAAATTTTAATAAAAAATGGCCGTTTCTAATTAGTTGTCGCTATTTCTTTGATTTGTCTATGGGCGATTTTCACCAAATTCAAAATTGAAAAGGACATTAGAAATGTTCCACAGCAAATTATACATCGATTTATAAAATATATGTTTTTGGTACTAAAAATATTTATGTAATATTTACGTAATATTTTTTTATAGTTTTATGCAAATTACGTCAAGCAGTAATATAAGGGGGCCGTTTCCAATTAGCTAACTACAGCTACTGAATGTATGTTTCTTTGAAGTCTATAGCCGCCTTTGTTTCTAATAGAACTATATTCTTCTGATTGTGCATGAAGGACTTTCATATTCATCTAAACATTTTGGAAACAAGCGGACTTCCATCAGATTGGTGGAGGTGGCTTGGAAAAATTTGTATATGTAAGAAACTATAGAAGCTGGAATCTTCAAATTTTACATGAAGAACTTTGATTACATGAAACATTTAGGCAAAAATGGGAAGAATTTTTTGTAGCTTACACTAAAATCTTTATTAGCAATTGAAAAAACGCTGGTAATTTGGGTATTTAAATTCTTTTTCATGAGTCGATATTTTTTGGGGTGGTTTAAAACTTTCTTCCAAGTGTCTTATATTTCTTCAGAAATGTTCCACCGATAGATGTTTTATAGCTTCAAGATCCTGTCTGATATGTATTACCTATGTCCTATCAGTCTGGAGTGTTATTTGCCATATTTGACATATTTGACATATTGATTGGTTCTGTGATTTCATTTTTGGTATTGTTTATGACTTCTACATATTATTTTCTATTTTTTAACCTGTTTTGCTTCTTTGAATTACATTTGATTGATTGCAAATTATGTAGGAATTTATTTATGATCAATGCAGTACAATTTAATTGTCCTATCGTTATTTTATATAGTAAATTATCATTTTAAATAATTTAGTTTTAATTTTTTTATATAAATTTGAATTCTGTGTTGGAAGAATTATTGTAAAGTAGAAATTTGTAACCGCTTACGGCCTATAGGCTTGGTTATTAAATATTGTTAAACAAATAAATAAAACGCAATTATTTGCGTGGCATATCTCATATAAAATAAATTGTATATCTGTTAAAATCTTCATAATCGGTATTTTTTATTTTTATTGCAAAGCACACTTGGTATTGCTAGTTAAATTAATAAAATGGAGAAAATACCGCTAATAATCAATTTGCATTAAAACAATGCTGGAACTCCTGCAATATTTAAGAGTTTGTGGTCAAATAAATGTCGAATCATTTATTACTCATGTACAGTGTATTTTTCTTCAAATTAAATGAACTTTGATATGCATCCACTTGAGCTATGAGTAAGACTCTGGATTTTAGTACTTCGGTCATTATTTACCCAGTTTAAGCCATGATGAGACTATTTGATTCACAATGAGAATTCGGTTAAATCACTATGAACTCTTGTGGAAAATTATATAATTTAGGGGAAATTTAGTTAAGTACTATAAATTGGTATATAGTGATGATATAGGAATTCGGATCAATAAGTCCGTCAACCTTACGACATATAAGATACCAACATCTGCCATACTTCTTTACTTCTTTTCAATTAATTCAGGGGTAGGAATATGTGTTATTCTCAAATTATCCATATTTTAATATCACTAAAAGCTTAACATAAATGTGTGAATGTAATACCTTACTAGTGACGAAACTAAAGCATTACAAACAATTTTAATTGGTTGCGGTTTTAAATCAAATCGATTTCAAACCCGAGAAGCTTCTTAAAACAAATTTTGTGATCTGCAAAAGAATTTTTATTTGAACGTAAAATTCAGAAAACTAAAAACATTTTAAATGAAAAAGAATGCCCATAGCATTTTATTAAGTTACATTTGTATTAAAAACGCAAAAAATAATTATGTAATTTATTAGAATAAAATTAAATTCGATTTAATTTACACTAGCTTTGTGTACTCGGTTTTAAAACGAGGAAAATTATGAGAATTCGTTTTTTAACACTTTTTGCGACCCCTTGTCAAAATAAATCAAATTTGCGATTTCATTTTAGCTTCTAGCCTCTTTTTGTCCCTTTTTGAATAAAACTAATATGTACCCACCATCAAAAAAGATACTGATTCTTTTTGTCATTCCGCTTGTAGCTCATCTGAATATAGGTCATAGATTTACAAAAGTATATATATATTCTTGGTCTTTATCGAATTCTAAGACGATCTAGCCATGTCCGCCAGACTGTTGAAATGATGATAGAGACCGAAGGGAATAAGCTAGATGGTATTGAAAATGGGCAATATCGGTCCACGTTTTCGGATAGCCCCCATACAAGTGGTCCCTTGAAAAGCATCTTTAACAGTCATAACATGTTTAAAAATACAAATATAGCGACGAAATTCGACATAAGTAAGTTTTTTATGATCCAAAATCACTATGCATTATTTTGTGAGGATCGGTCCATAATTGACCCTACCACCCATATAAGGTCCCCTTCAGAAAATAACTTTAACGTTCATTATTACTATATAGATGAAATTCGACATAAGTAAGTTTCATACGAGTCAAAATCTATCTAAAAAATTTTATGAGGATCGGTCCATGATTGACCTACCCCCGATTATTGGCTTACAAATACAATTGTAGCGATGAAATTCGCACACAAATAAATTTAATATGAACCAAATTCTGTCTACCAAATTTTATGAGGATCGACCCATAATTGACCCTACTCCCCTATATAAGGTTTCCTTCAGAAAATTATTTTAACGCTTATAACTGGACTGAAAATAAGAATATATAGATGGAATTCGACATAAGTAAGTTTCATTCGATTCAAACGAGGTTTAATGGTGGGTATATAAGATTCGGCATAACCGAATTTAACACTCTTACTTGTTAGTAATTTGTATGAGAAACTCCATATCGATTCTGTTGAGTGTTTTCTTTCAGATCACAATATATTATCTTGTAAAATGAAAAGTAATGTAAGAATTGAAAAGTATATTGAAGTTTCGAAAACTTATTTGTTCAATTCACAATCAAGTGTATCTACTAAAGTGTAGTAACGGTGATTGTGAACAGATTTTTGTAGCAAGTCATACGTTTATGTTCACAATAAAAAAAACAATCAAAACAAACAATGTCAAAAGTAAAAAAAACAAAGAATATTAAACTAATTAAAAACGAGCACAATAAACCAAATTAATTTCTTTTTATTTAAAATTCTATTATATTCATTATTCGACATTTTAAACTAATAAATAAACAGTTTTTAATAAAATTTTATTTTTGTTTTGGTAAACAGCTGTTTGTTTGTAATTTCTGAGTTACCACTTTATCGTTTTTTATGCCAAAATCGATTGAATTTTTTATTTATATGCTGAAATTAACAATTGACAACACTGAATTTTCATACGACATTCGAAAAACATATGAAAAATTGTCGTAAGAGCTTTTGCATAGAAAATACCAATAACATTGTTATGACTATTGTAGCAGCTGCTTACATACAATGCTACAACATCGATTGTGAATTGATTAATTGTGATTATGACAAAACTAAAGATCAATTAAGAAATTTGTTGCCACGTCATTAAATGTGTATGTTTTGACAAATTCGTTAACATCTGAAATTGAATCAGCTGTTAATAACTCTACTGTAGTTACAAAGTTTAAAAAAACATTGCCTTTTGAACTAACTCCTTGGATAAACAAAAATCTTCAAGAGTTAATCTTATATAAACAGAAGTTGTTAAAAATAAGACGTAAATTGAAAAATATAGTTTATTTTTAAGATGTTTTAAAAAGAGTAAGTAAAATTATTAAGGTGGCTGTAAAAAATGTAAAAATAAATATTACACTGAAAATTTAAATAGAGCTGGAAATGATTTGAGAAAACGTTGGCAATTTATAAACAATGCCCTTGGTAGATAGAAATGTCAGGATAACAAACTTACTGCTGCGCATAATAGGAATAACGTAAATGATCAAGTTAAAGCGGATTTATTAAATCATGAATTCCATGAGAAATCAATTAAGAATTGACCGATGGTCTTCATATTTTTTTAATTTTTTGTTTTTAATATTTTGTTTTTAATATTAAAAAGTTTAAGATAGTGCATTTTTATAAAGAAATGCACTTTTTGAATGCATTTTTGAAATCGTTCTCCCTGTTTAAAATTTTTTAAAAGTGCATAAGTAGATTATTTGAAGCTTTTTATGCAAAATATAAAAATATATTGTTGTGAAGTGCATTACATCTATTTTTGTCGTTTTTTTAAATAATTTATATTGAAAAATTTTTAAACTTTATTGATATTTTATGCATTTAACAAAATATAAAACTGTTTAAAATACATTACTGATCACAATTGGGATGCAAATATTTAAATTCGATTACAACTAATGTACACTTTCATAAAAATGCATTTCTAAATAATATTTGTTAATAAAAATGCATTTTTATTGCAATGCATATTGGGTGCATTTTCTACATTTAACTCCATGTTTAACATTATTGATAAATTTATGTAAAATAAAAAATTATATATTTTTTATGGGCATTTGAATTAACTTAAATTAAAAAAAAATAAATTTTCAAAATATCGCGAAAAATGATAATTGCATATTCGTTTAATATAAAAAATTATTTTATATAATATAAAAAATAACAAAATACTTTCAACAGGGAGAAAATAAAAAATATTATTTAGAAATGCATTTTTATGAATGTGTACATTAGTTGTAATCAAATTAAAATATTTGCATCGCAATTGTCATTATTAATGTATTTTAAGCAGTTTTAAAATCTGTTAAATTCTTAAAATATCAATAAAATTTACAAATTTTTCAATAAAAAACATTTTAAAAAATCGAACAAAATAGATGTAATGGCCGTCACAAAAAAAATTATATATTGCATAAAAAGCTACAAATAATCGAAAATTTTAAACAATGAGAACAGTTTCAAATGAGCTCATCCATAGTAAAAATATAGTTATTGGTGGCACTTTAACTTGAACAGCTGTTTCGATAGCAACTTCAACATTATCAACATCATCTCTTGTTTGAAGAGGAGTATAATAGTTTGTATTATCAGTTCTCTGAGAACTGTTATTATTATGCAGAACTGTTATTATTATCAGCACAAACCCAATATACCCTATATTGGGTTTGTGCTGATGTTTGTAACATACAAAAATACATGTCCTATACCCACCTTAGAATCGTTTTCTTATGGTCGTCACGCCCAACTATGCTTTCGTACTTGTTCCTTTTACTCATGTTTTAAAAGGCAACAACATCTTCTACACGTTTGCGTTTAATTTTGTTATACTTTTTTTAATAGAATTTTGTATATGTATTTTAATAAAAGGGTTTAAAAAACTTTATAAAAAAACAACTTTACACTTGAAGTGATAGTGAAAGAATGTACAAATTTTTAATTTAATTTTTTTTTAAATCATGATACTAACAACTATTAAAATAGAAATAAAATTAAAGCCGACAAAATTTTAATATCTTTATTAGTCAAATTGACTTATTTTCTAATTTCATTAGTCTCATTCAAAAAAGATTTTGTTGCACAGAGTAATTTAATATCTTTATTATTGTAATTTTATTGCTTAATAAAATGTGGTAAAATATTTTGATTTATTTACCAATTTAATGCACATTTTAATACAAATGAAATAATTTGACCTACGTTGACATTCTTTGCTTTAAAAATCACCATTCAGTGCGACTTTTTTCCGAAAAGTCCCCTTTTTGTGCGACTTTTCGAAAGTTTTAACGGTAACGCTGCTAACAAGTTCTAACAAAATATGGATCATTACGATTTCTGTAGGAACGTAGTTATCTTACATTATTCCTTCGTAGAAGATGTATTTATATCAGACATCGGCACTAGTATTGTTCTGAATACGAAGATTTTCGGCAGTTTTAATTTATACAACACGATTGCATACGAACTTCTCAAAGAGAGCGTCAAAAATACAAACATTTTATTTAGTTGTTTGGCAGCATTTAACATAGTAGGTTGATGTCGCTTTGTTTCGAAATTGCAAACGCAATTTGAAAAAACACAACTTCAAAAAGAAGTATGAATGTATAGTCGGACGTAGCCGACCATATGATACCCTACACCAGTCAGTATGTATGTATGTTAAAAATGGGGATTATTTAAAAAATAAAGCATTTGATTTGTTTTTTAACTTTATTTCGGATTATTTTCATTTTTTTGCAAAAAAGAAAATTTTTACAAGAAGGCTCAAAGGGGTGTAGGGCAAAATATGGCCCTATCCTTATAATTGTTGGTAAGGGGAGTTAAGTCTACTTCAATATTATTTATGTAGAATGTCATTAGTGTTTATAAGTGAATTTTGACCTTTAAGTCATTTTCTGAAGGGGAGTTTGTATGGGGGCTAGGGTCAAATGAAGCCCGATCATTACAAAAATCGGTAGTGTCATTTAAAGTTCCATAAAACTAAGTTTTTTCGACTTTTGTTGACATAATAGATCATTTAAATTAATTATAAGCCCAAAGACCCTATTTTGGGGGTACGGTTGTATTGGGGCTAGTCGAAATAATGGACCGATATTAACCATTTTCAATAGGCTTCGTCCTTGGGCCAAAAAAGGCGTGTGTGCCAAATGTCATCCAATTATATTGAAAATTGCGGCCTGTACTTTGCGCACAAGGTTTACATGGACAGACGACGGACATAGCTTAATCGATTCAGAAAATGATTCTAAGCCGATTCTAAGGACAAATATTTTTGTATGTTACAAACATCAGCACAAACCCAATATACCCTCCCCACTAAAGTGGTGTAGGAGCATTTACAAAAGCAATTTACAAAAGCAACATACACCCTAAATAATTTTTTAGAATGCATAACAATAAAAGTAAATAAGATCATTCTTATTTGATACTTTTTTGTACATTTTAATTTTAAATATTCCTTCCATGTGAAGAATTTATGATTCTTAAGTCCATTGATTATATTTTGTTAATAGATATTCCCAATTTATAGTAGTGCAATTTAATCTTTAAAATTTAAATATTTTTTCAGTGCAATTGCATTGAAAATAAATAAAAAAACAGTTTTTATTTATTTTGTATCCTGCACACATGTCACACATAACATACACACAAACAAATATAAACTGTAGCAGAAAGAAATATTAACCGTTGTACTGTAATACCACCGTCAAACTGTATTACCACCCTCAAACAAATATCAGATGTATTACTAACATATTACTGCTTTATCTCCTTGTTCTTGTTATACCCACATACCTTCGTGAAAACAGAACAGCATGCAAACATACAAAAAAACCCACAGCTGAATAAAACCAAATACATCTCCACACGCACATGTACATCTTTATCCAATTCACAGTGTTGTTGTGGCTTTTTTTAACAAAGCATGAAAAAATGTGGATTTTTTATGAAATTTTCAGAGGTTGTCTCAGATTTTTGCTCATATCTCCGTTATTTATAGACCGATTTTGCTGATTTTTAACAGCGATCTTCTCGAAAGCATGTCATTGCCATGTGTATTGTGTTACATGATGTATTCACCCTGTCAGCAACTCAACTAACTTGAAATACATTAAAAGCCAACTTTTTCATCAACTAGTTGTGTTTGATTCTTCAATTATTTTTAATGGAGCCAACTGACTATTTTAACATGGCGATGTTCTACACAGTGGTCAATTGACCGACTCTGCATGACTTTTCAACTAGTTTAATGTTAGTTACTAAAAAGTTAGCTTAAAGGTAACTCTTTATTAACTAACTTAAAGTTAGTTTCAGAAAAGTCATGTAATAGTTTTCTTTTGTATTCCCTACTGTATTAATTAATAACATTTTAATTAAATATATTTAAAATTTAACTACTAGTTGTCTAAATTACATTTCGCTTTAATTATTAAAATTTAATAATGATATTAGTTGGTTAAAATTAATAAACATCAGTTTTCTGCAGGGGAACTAATAATAACACCGGTATCCATAAAATTATGAATGATTTATTCATTATTTCCCATTGATCCAAATCTAAAATAAATTTTGAAATGTTATGTGTAATGTTAACTGTTAATGTATTATATTTACAGTATTAATCAGCAGAATTTAGAATTAAGGGACCGAGTTTTGAAATATTTAACCTTTTATAATTAATTTTTCCAATTTACTGACTCTAATTTCACAACGTATACAAGAAAATAACAAAAATGTAAAACAAAATTCCAAATAATAAAGAAACATGAGAAAACATGTCGAAACAAAATGCTCTCCAGATAATTTTGGGGTTCTCCCGCATTATATGATAGTTAGCTTGTAGCTAGTCTTTAAAAGTCGGTTGTTTACGTTAATAAATACCAAATTTTGGAACACTTCTGCATTACATTGTTGTTCGTTTATAGTCATTCTACTAAATTTAACAAATAAAATCATAATAATTGAGAAACAAGAGAAAACATGTTGAAATACAATTAATTATCTCCAAATAATTTTGAGGCACTTCTGCATTACATTATAGTTAACTTGTAGTTAGTATTTAAAAGTCGGTTCTTAACGTCACCAAATACAAAATTTCGGGACAACTCTGTAATACACTGTAGTTAGCTTATAGTCAGTCTGTAAAAGTAAACTGGAAGTGAATTTTTCCCGTAGTCGACTACAAAATTGCTGGCAGGGCAGTTTCGTATGTTTGGATGGCTGTGTGTTTCATTGCCTTGTGTATATTGTTTTTGTTTCCTGGTGTATTCGTATGTTTGGATGAGTGTTGCAGAGATATAAGCCGATATAAAATGATCATTTTAGATCGGCGGCTTATTATAGAAAATATCGGCGACGGCTAAATTGTTGGCTCAATTTAAACTTTTCTTCATAAATTGACTTTATAAGCGTTTATTATATTGAAAAATCTCTGTATAATAGTCTGTTATATAGAAACATTTATAGTGTTTTCACAATTTTAATATTAGCACAATATTGTGTGGCAACACTTTTTAATTTGCAATAATAATTTAAAACAGTGGCAACTACGTTCAAATTGGTGAATTTATTTTCCGAAATACATTTGTGATTCCAATCATTATCAGCGGCAACGTTTAAGCCGGCTTAGCTTTTGAGCCGAAAGAAGACGGTGGCGGCGCGGCTTGAAAAATATTATCGACGGCCAGCCGCGGCCGATTTGAGCCGTTTCGGCTTGTATCTCTGGAGTGTTGGTTTCATTGCGTTGTGTATTTTATATTTTTGTGTATTTCGTTTCGTATGTTTGGATGTCTGTTGGTTTTACTGCCTTGTGTATTTTGTTTTTTGTGTGTTTATTTCATTAGGGTTGTTGTTGATTTTGTATTTTTTAAATACACCATGGTGAAGGGTTTATAAGATTCTGCATAGCCGAATCTACCACTTTTACTTGTTTTTACTGGATTCCGCTCGCGTACTTTACAAAATTTACTTAAGCCACTGGACAATTTTCTGACTCAGCGTCTTGATAAGATTCTAGGTCATCTCAAAGACACGTATCGAAAGCAATTTTCAAACCTTCCCAACTATTTTTCAATTAAATTTCTCGAACTTCGAAGTAGTGCACGTCATGATTTTTCTCTATTAATTTTTAATTTTATTATAAAGAATGTCTAAGAAAATAATCGTTAAGAATATATTCGATAAATTGACAAACATTTTTATACCCTTCACCTTCGTGAGAAGGGTATATATAAGTTTGTCATTCCGTTTGTAATTTCTATAATATAATTTTCCGACCCTATAAAGTATATATATTCTGGATCTTTATAGATAGCGGAGTCGATTAAGCCATGTCCGTCTGTCTGTCTGTTGAAATCAGTTTTTAAAGGACCCCAGATATCGGCGAGATCCGAATCTTCAATAATTTTATTAGACATGCTTTCGAGAAGATCGCTATTTAAAATCAGCAAAATCGGTCGGTAAATAACGGAGATATGAGCATAAATCCGAGACAACCTCTGAAAATTTCATCAAAAAATGTAATATTTTGTTAAAAAAAGCAACAACAACACTGTAGATTAGAACAAGTAAGAGTGCTATATTCGGCTGTGCCGAATCTTATATAGCCTTCACCATAGTGTATTTTAAACATGACGCCAACAGCATCCAAACATACAAAAAAATACACAGCTGAATAAAACCAAATACATCTACACACACACGTGTACATCTTTTTCTAATATACAGTGTTGTTGTCGCCGATATCTGGGGTCCTCTAAAAACTGATTTCAACAGACAGACATACGGACATGGCTTAATCGACTCCGCTATCTATAAGGATCCAGAATATGTTGTTATTTTTGTTTTTCTGTGTTTTTCTTTATGTATGTTTAGATGTCTGTTGGTTTATGTGCCTTGTGAGTTTTGTGTTTTATTTCGTTTAGCGTTGTTGTTGTTGTTCTTTTTGTTTAGCTTTTGATGTAATAATAATGTAGTCGGGAAAAAATTTAAAATTTATAAAATATGTTTAAAATACACTATGGTGAAGGGTATATAAGATTCGGCACAGCCGAATATAGCACTCTTACTTGTTTTAATTATTTTTTTATAATAAAATCTTATTCATTCGAATAGAATATCCCGGTAAATCAAATAACAACTATAATATTGGCATAATGATGATAAATAAAAATATTTTCAACTATACATAGACAGGAACAGGTTATAAATGTTCGTATTCTGCCTAAATAAATCTAATAAATTAGTAAATTGTGTATTTTAATCCATATACAAAAATTATATACAATTTTTAACACAGGTTTTGAGGGTTGTTATATAATATTCGTCTTAGTCGAATTTAGCACCTTTACCTGTTTTAAATATTGGACTAAAAATGTGTAATTTTAAAAATGGATAAAGAATGAAACGCGTTATTATTTCTGCTCCAAATGCAGCTACAAATTTCATATTATTTATAAAACTATAACGTATTGTTCGTGTCGTAACATTATAAAAAGTTTTTATATATTTTTAAAATAATTTTCAAATTGAAAAATGATTAAAATGCAACTTAATTAGACAATTTCGCTCAAAGTTCAAATTTCAATATCAACAAGTAAGAGTGCACCATCGAGTATTTTAAACATATTAGTTTTATAAATTTATTTTTTTTTTAATTTTTTCCTGACTACATTATTATTACACCAAAATCAAAACAAAAGGAACAACAACGCTAAATGATACAAGTATGAATATATAGTCGGACAAAGCCGACCATATGATAACCAACACCAGTCAGTATGTTAAAAATGGGAGTAATTAAAAAAAGCATTTGATTTGTTTTTTTTTTTAACTTTATTCCGGAAAATTTTTACTTATTTTTGGCAAAAAAGAGATTTTTTACAAGAGGGCTCAAAGGGGGGTAGGGGAAAATATGAGCCTTTCCTTATAAATGTTGGTAGAGGAATTAACATCTTCAAAGTTATTTATTATTAAAAGTTTTATTAATGTTTATAGATTAATTTTGACCTTCAGGCTAGGGTCAAATGAGGCCCGATCATTACAAAAATCGGTAATGCCATTTTAAGTTTTATAAAAGTAAGTTTTGTAGACTTTTGTTGTCATAATATAACATTTAACTTAATTATGAGCCCAAAGGCCCTATTCGAGGGGGCACGGTTGTATTGGGACTAGGCAAAATAATGGACCGATTGTCCACTTTTAATAGGCTTCGTCCTTGGGCCAAAAAAGAGTGTATACCAAATTTTATCAAATAGTCTTGAAAATTGCGACCTGTACCTTGCTCACAAGGTTTACATGGACATCCATCCAAAGGCAATTAAACCAACAGAGTCTGATCAGCACTTGTAGAGTCGAGGTCTGTGCGCGACGTTTTTAAAATACATAAGAACAAAATTTTGAGAAAGCCGAATTAATGTAGGAGAATATAAGAGGACATTTGATAGTTTTTTATACCCTTCACCTTCGTGAGAAGGGTATATATAAGTTTGTTATTCCGTTTGTAATTTCTAAAATATAATTTTCCGACCCTATAAAGTTTATATATTCTGGATCCTTATAGATAGCGGAGTCGATTAAGCCATGTTCGTCTGTCTGTCTGTTGAAATCAGTTTTTAGGGGACCCCAGATATCGGCTAGATCCGAATCTTCAATAATTCTATTAGACATGCTTTCGAGAAGATCGCTATTTAAAATCAGCAGAATCGGTCGGTAAATAACGGAGATATGAACAAAAATCCGAGACAACCTCTGAAAATTTCATCAAAAAATTGTTATAAAAGCAACAACAACACTGTATATAGAAAAAGATGTACACGTGTGTGTGAAGATGTATTTGGTTTTATTCAGCTGTGTATTTCCTACTAAAATACACAGCAAAAAAATATGATTTGCATTTTTTGTTAAAATAAAATAATTTTCCCTTTTGTTTTGCAAATATATTTTTTAATGAATAGAAAAAAGTATTTAAAACGTTTTCAATTATATGAGAGTAGATTGTGAGTTTTTGTACAATAATTTTTATGCGAATAATGTAAGTTTGAAATTTAAAACTAACACAAATTTTTTCCAAGTGCTTTTTAAAACAATTTTTTTTACGATAAACAAAAGCAAAATCTAAGTCTCGTCAATGTTTACCAGCAATGAATACGAAAGTGTTGTTTTTTTACTCTTGCTTGTATACTGTTAAAAACAAAAACAACGTATTTCTAGTGTTAAGCGCATATAAGTGTATAGAAAACACACTGTCTATAGCTAGGTTAGGTTAGGTTAGGTTTTTCAGACTGCTTACTAACACGAGTAAGTCTATACTTGGGTCCTATTTGGTCCCTTTGTAACGTCTGTAAAGAGAAAAGATAAGGGAAAACATTTGGAAGGGGAAGAGTAGTGATAAAGAAAGCGCCTGATGACGGAGCGATTCCAGGGCCGGGCAGTTACACAGAAAATGAGTAATAGTTTCCTCTTCTTCTTCATTTTTACAGCTCCTACAAAAGTCATTATATGGAATACCAATACGTCTAGCGTGGTTTCCAAACTTTGAATGACCTGTAAGAACTGATAACAAAGCGCTCAGAGATATTCTGTTTAGCCCTAAAATGTAGGATGTTTTATGAGAATCCATACGAGGCCACAGTAGCCTAGCGATCGAGCAAGTGTGCTCCTGAGACCATCGCTCCTGGGCTGAAATGAAGCAGTAATCAAGTATTTGCTTCTTGATGACCGCTAAGGGGACACCACAGAACTGGTCAATATCCAGTATGGTCATCCTCGTGCCGGCTTTTGCCAGAATGTCAGCAGTATTATTGCCAATTGTTTCCCCGTGTCCTTTGACCCAAATAAGGGTAATTCTTGAATATCTCGCCATCTCGTTTAGAGTCGCCCGGCATTCTTGGACAAGTTTTGATGTAGAATACACACCTATCAGGGATTTGATAGCGGCTTGACTGTCAGTATAAATTCTGATATTTCTGTTGGATATCCGATAGTACCTAAGCCAATTAGAAGCCCTTTTTATAGCTGAGATTTCAGCCTGCAAAATAGTACATTCGTCGTTGAGTCGGAAAGAGATTTTCGTATCAACAGGAGGAACGACAGAATCACATAGGAATTTTAGATACCATAGTTAATAGATTCAAAATTTAATTAATTGTAACCAATAATAAGATCAAAGAGATGGAGAATGTACAAACTTGTTCTCAGCTATGGTCAACAGAATTTTAGATACCATAGTTAATAGATTCAAAATTTAATTAATTGTAACCAATAATAAGATCAAAGAGATGGAGAATGTACAAACTTCTTCTCAGCTATGGTCAACAGCAGTTTCAAATCTTCAATTTCAGTTTTTTTTAAAACTTTGTTAAACAGATTTCAAAATCTTTTATAGACAATAAATAAAGCTATTAAATGGTAAGAAAATTAAATCAATATTTCCTACAGATTAGCTGTACCTGTGATTTGAACTCGGAGGATTTCGGGAAAATCGCGTTTTTGTAATATTTTAGAGAATATGTATTAATTCATTACTGTGGTACATTTAAATAAAGTATTTCCAAGTATAATAGTCTAGATAATATAAAATATATACACGAAGTTTTATTAAAATAGGACATTCATAAGTTCAAAGGTAAAGAAATAAACAATAAATATCTGATTTATTATACTTTGTTTAATCAATTAAGGTATAAAACAGCAAAATAAGTTTTTATTTTTGTAATTTTTTCTTTTATTTTACTAATGGCAAATCTGCCCCACCCCCTTGGCGCATTCACCCCATGGATGGGGTGGTATCGCCGTTTTTAGTCAATGCGGAAAAGTTAAAAAAATATGTACATGAGGATAACTTAAGAAAAATTTAAAGGAATAAAACTAAAGTCAACATATCGCAGTTTTCGAACCAAGAAAAAAAATTAAGAATATGTATTGTGGTTTTGGCGTATGGTCCCCATTCTACCCTATTCAATTATTCGGGTTTTTGTCTTATTCGGTTTATTCAACAAATAATTATTTGAGGTTTTGCGTTAGCCGGGTAATAATTTTAAATTATTCGGTTATTCGAATAAAAAGAAACTAGATGTTTTTATTGCTATTAACAACAATTTTCTTCATATACACCCTGTAAAAATTTTGAAAAAAGCATTCACACATGGAAAAGTTGATAAGCATGTGAAAATAGATTCCACTTAAAGAATTGTGTGCTCCGTTTTTTATGTCCTTATAAAAGGATTTTAAAGTTTAAAGGTATACAAACGAATATTTAAAATATTTATATATATTTTATAATACAAATATATTTATTTTAACAAAAAATGCAAATCATATTTTTTGCTGTGTATTTTAGTAGGAAATACACAGCTGAATAAAACCAAATACATCTACACACACGTGTACATCTTTTTCTATATACAGTGTTGTTGTTGCTTTTATAACAATTTTTTGATGAAATTTTCAGAGGATGTCTCGGATTTTTGCTCATATCTTAGGTATTTATGGACCGATTTTGCCGATATCTGGGATCTTTATACCCTTCATCTCCTCACGGAATACAAAATACTTTTACGACTAGAAAACGATAGGCAATAATTGTCAATAAGGAATTAAAAAATTAACATTATTTTAGAACAAACAAACCTAATATCAAAAACAAAAAAAATTAAGGGAAACATAGAAGTGTTAGGTTAATCTCTTTTTCTGTTAAATTATTTAAATTAATCAATCCCGTATAAATCTTGCGTACATCGAAATAACGGAATACATAAAAAAATCTAATGCTTCTTATAAATTTATCGTTCCCACGACAATTGGATCTTCTCTCCGGAACGACCCGAGTCATATAAGGCGAAAAATTGTCAAGCCAGCGACAGCTGTATCAATCGAAAGTTTTTTCCCCAAGAAAGACCTATCGGCCACAGTCGAACTGTTACTATAACAACTAAATATTCTTTGTTACCAAATTATTCGTTTTTATCACTTTTGATATTAACGTTGTCACAGCGTTCATCTTTTTTCGCCTATATTATAGAATAGCGTTTTTATGAATCTGAATTTTTTGTAGAACTATATTAGTATATTTTAATGCAATATGAATGTAAATGTCATTACATAAATTCTTTTAAAATATTTACAATAAATTTTTTTCCAGATATCTTAAACGTTTCAAGAAAATAAATCCAAAGGTCCTTAAGTCTTGGTGTCGCCAAATTTTAAAAGGTTTACACTTTTTACATACCCGTCAGTTGCCCATAATTCATCGTGATCTAAAATGTGATAATATATTTATAACCGGTACTACTGGAAGTGTCAAAATTGGAGATTTGGGTCTGGCTACCCTAAAAAATCGCTCACACGCTAAATCGGTTATTGGAACACCGGAATTTATGGCGCCAGAAATGTATGAAGAACACTATGATGAGTCAGTTGATGTCTATGCTTTTGGTATGTGCATGTTGGAAATGGCTGTGTCGGAATATCCATATAGTGAGTGTAAAGGACCAGCCCAGATATACAAAAAGGTTATATCAGGTATTAAGCCTGCAGCTCTAAGTAAAGTAGAGGATCCCAAAGTAAGAGAAATAATAGAAAAATGTATTGAATTAAAAAAAGAAGATCGTCCAAGCTGTAAGGATTTACTAAACTCGGAATTCTTTGAAGAAGATATTGGGATTCGAGTAGAACCAACAGCGACAGAAGCTTTTCTAAATAACCCCGATAATAACGTTATTGAGTTCCGCCTACGGTTTCTGGATCCGAAAAAGCGTTCTTCAAAACACAAAGAAAACGAGGCAATACAGTTTGAATTTGATATTAAAAAAGATGATTGTGAACAATTATGTCATGATATGAAGCAGGAAAATATAATATCTGAAGAAGATGCCAGAGCTGTAGTAAGACTGTTGAAAGTACAAGTATACTCTCTTTCAAAAGAACGAATTCAGCGTCAGACGCAATTGCAATTACAAAATGAAAAATCTCGTTTGGAAAAATTAGCCCTACAAAATCAACGAGAAATGCTTCCTCCAAATGTCGAAGAGGAGGAAGAAGAAGACGAAGTTGACTCTGAAGAGGACGAGGATGCCAAGAAAATCAACCAACAACAAATTCAATTAATACAACAACCCCAGCAACAAATTACTTCACAAAGCGACGATATGCAACGAAATGTGGAAAATAATAGTGAACCTCAGCAAAACCAAAGTTTTGTAGGTTATCAGCAACAATCGATGACATCTCCAAGTAATTATACAACTAACACACAAGATGCACTATCGCCACAACAAGCTTTGTCACCAACAACTGCTCCCTCCCAAACTCAATATTACAGTTCGCAAACCTCTCAACAGACATTGCCTAACGTCTCCAATATGCAGCAAGTGAACTACGTACCACAACAACCAACACCACAGCAAACGACTGTAATTCTAACACAGGTGCGTATTGATATAGTGGACTTTCCAGGCATATCTATTATACATATTGCAAGATCTACATATATTTAAAAAATTTAAATTCTTAACGAAAAAATATTTTGTTTAAAAATTCCGATTGAAACTTAATTTTAAAAAATTTTTTTTGGATAATTTTAAATTTATAAAAATAGTCCTTAAAAAAATATACAAAAATTTTAATTCTTATAATAAATAAATTAATTCTTATAATAAATAAAAAGGAAGAGGACTTTATAATTTGTGTATTTACTATTAACATAATTCTACTAATACCATTTAGGAAAGAACAATTACTACAGATATGTTTCAGTGTTAGAAAAAATAACAAGAGAAAGGCACCCCAGAATATCGTACTCAGGATCACATCATATCACGTTAGATAGAAAGTTTCCTTTTACACTCCCGAAAAAGCAAATGTAAAATCTAATAGCAAAAAATACACACTGTTGCGATTGTCATATCTTTGCTTTAATGCAATACTTAAATGATATTTTTAAGTGCGTTGTGTTATCAATAAAAAAAATTAAATTTAATAATAGAGGTAATAATTATTCCAATGAAATACATGGAGAAAAAGGCAAAACGTTTTTTACAAACCGCAAAACTGTGGAAATTTTGTATGTTAAATTTGGTACTGTGCATTTAAATTTTTCGAGGAAAACAATTTTACGTTGTCTCGGCTAAAACTAAATAAAAATGAATTTATATATGTATGCTTCTTTTGTTTCAATTCAATTTCCCTTGTTAATAAAATGTGTTTTAATTTTCATCAAATCAGTACGTGAGAGTTTTATTCACTAACTTAGGAAACTTTTTCAGAAATCTCTAAATTTATGAGAAAAAAACAATTTTTTATCTGCACCAACATTTTATTTTTTCTACATTCTTCCTTTCAATAATTTTTTCCATTATTTTGTTCAAAAATTTTAATTTTAAATATACAAGTTTTAAGTTCAAGTCAGTTTGTTTGAAAAAATATCATACATGTGAATAACATAAAAAACGAACAAATTATATTATTAATATTTATTTTAATTTTTAGGAATTTCTAAAATTTCAGTTCTTAAGTTGTTTTGTTTTACTTACAACCCTGACACTTCAGTTAATATTTTCATAAAATTTTATATATAAATATTTAGTATAGCCAAAATATTAGGCCTAGGTTCTTCAATTATTTTGTTATTATTATATTTTTGTATCTAATTTTATTCACAAGACAAATAAAATACCTACAACAACTACAGGAAACATTAATTGTTGTTTTCATTGTGTTTTGCTATGTAATGACGAAAATTTGGAATACGATGGGATCTTCCAAAAATTTATATTTTTAATTCTTTATTCAAATTAAACCTTTGCTAGAAGGCAAAGAATTTCAATGTCTACATGTTCTTACCAAATAGGATCTTTCAAATGTACCGTTTGTAATTCTGGGCAACGTTAATGTAGGATTCCTAGTAGATCTTGAAAAATGTAAAAGATGTAATAAATAGGGTGGTATACGTGTACAGTGATCTCAATACTTGGCAAATTTTTATCGAAAAACTTATTTTGTAAAAAAAGAAAGTTGATATCATCCGTGTTCAGCTCCAACACAGTTTTGTTAAACTTAAACATAAAAAACAAAGCCAGAACTTAAATTCTTTCAATTCCATTTTTAATTTAATGTTATAAACTTTAAAGTATGCCAGAGAAAAACAAACTTAACCAATTCCAAAAATATTTAGAGGTGTATGTGTACAGAAATAACTAAGTTTAAACATGTAAGAGTGTTATATTCGGCCATACCGAATCATCCATACCCACACGCAGAGAAAAAACATAGTTCGGCATGGTTAGGACAACTATTATGTTTTTTGTAACAATATTTTGTTGTCATAACCAAACAATTGTTATTTTTATTGAATTTCAACAATAATTTAGTTACTGAAAACATTAATATGTTTATGACAGTTATTCATTTGAGAATGATTCCCTGAAAAATAATTATTTTTTCAACAAATAAATAATGATAATTATGTAAACTTATTATATTATTTAGAACCATTTAAACTATAACTAATAATAATAACTAATAACCATTAAATGGTAGGTTTTTACCCAAGACAATTACCGATGAATTCTTTAAAATCAATTGACCCGAGACGGAACATTTATGCACGCCACTTATACAATTAGATATTGTAAATTGTAGACCATTACCAATATATTGTTAACGATTACTCATATACGAGAATAATAGTTTAAAAGAAAAAATGGAAAATTCAAATTTATAAATCAGTTAACTAATTAACATACAATAGTTGACCGTGTCGAAGCTTTTCTTAAATCTAGCGATTCCATACAATTTGACAAAGTCTTTCCGTCTATCCCTATATTTAAATTGTTGTAATATTAAAGGTTGGATTATTCCATATTAAAAACACAAACAAATTGACACTGTTTTAAAACATTTTTTATTACAATTATAAAAACATTTTGATGTTACTTTTTTATTGTAGTCGGTTAAAAACCTATCAATGTTATTTTTTATAGGGGCTTACCCCTATTTTCACCAAGTTCTGTTATTTCTTTAACTATCAGTTAGCACATTTTCTTTTTCGCCAAATTCAGTTTTATTTTAACTAACAAAATTAAATTAAACATTTTAGTTAAATTTAACATAAGGAAATGTTTCTGTTATGAACTTAACTGGCAGAAATATTAATATCCTTTTTTATTGTAGTCGGTTAAAAACCTATCAATGTTACTTTTTATAGGGGCTTACCCCTATTTTCACCAAGTTCTGTTATTTCTTTAACTATCAGTTAGCACATTTTCTTTTTCGCCAAACCATTAAATGGTAGGTTTTTACATGTTTACCCATTTAATGTTTAAGATATAAGTAAAATATGTTAACTATTAAAAATATTTTGGTATCGCCATATTTATATCATTTGTAATGTTTATCCGTACTAGATCGAACAACACAGTGTTAAAATAATTGTGAAAAATAAATAATATCTAAAAGTATAATAGTAAACAATATAAAATTCAATAGAAGTATAAAACATAAAATAGGGTACATAAAAAATTAGTGTTAAAAAATAATTAAATGCATGAAAGTGTGGATATATATTTTTTACGGGAATACCAGTGCTTGGAAGTTTTGTGTTTGTTCAAAAGAAAACTAAAATATAATTAGAATTTACGCCAAGTACATATTAACCATATTTTGTTTCATATGCAACCATAATATGGTTACTTAAATGTGACTACTTGAAACCATAATATGGTTACTTGAAACAATAATATGATTACTTGAAGAAATAATATGATTACATGAAACCATAATATGGTTACTTGAAACTAAAATATAATGCTACAACATTACACTATGATTAAAAAAACTATATTAATAATATATTCGGACTATATTTAATAGGCTACGATTAATCGTCGATCGGTTAATCGATGAAGTTTTGACGATTAATCGCTCGAATAAATGAAAATTTGCAAATTTCAAATAACAAATAAACCGAATAATTTATATCAATTAACCGATTAACAAAAACTTATTATTAAACAATAAAATTACTGTATGTCTTATACAAATTTCAATATTTTTATAATAAATTTACATTCTGTATTATTTTTATAATTACTTTTTTATGATAAGCAATATTTATTGGATGATTTTTACAACAATACTTCAGAAACATACACTGAAAAAATTCATGCCTAATATATACGAAAAATGTCGTACATTGTACGAATCGTTCGTTGTTTCGCACCACGAAATTCTTTCGTAATATATATGAAATTGTACGAAATATTTTAGTATAATGCAAAATATTTTTGAAAAAATTAATTTACATAAATTGAAAAGAGGGAATTTTGAATAAATATGGTAAAATTTACGATATATTAATTTATTCAAACATCTTTTTTCATTTTAAAATAAATTTTCTAATTTTAGTTCAAAATTATTCTCCACACGAATTTTCATTTTTTTATGAAAATAATTCAAGAATAATATTATACTTTTTCCTCAATTTTATAAAAATGTTGTAGTTTTATTTAATCATAATATAATTAATATCATTATGTTTAATTTCGCTAAAATTTAAGAAAAAAATATTACAAAAGGTTTTCGTACTTTCGTAAAAATAGAAAAGGGTTTTATTAAATAATATTTCGTGTTGTACGCGAAATTTTTGTAAATATTACGAAAAAAGAAGTTACGAAATTTTTTTTCGTAAAGTTGAGCATGGATTATTTTCAGTGTAGTAATAATTTGCTTTGATTTATCTACTTCATAGAATGGGTTCATACAGAATCATTTCAGATTTCTGAAAAGAAATCTTGAAAATAATGATACCGCCTTTACTTCTACATCCATTTTTGAGGAACAGTTTCTAGAGAAT
>NC_060949.1:2014408-2017147 GCF_022045245.1 Lucilia cuprina
AGAATGGGTTCATACAGAATCATTTCAGATTTCTGAAAAGAAATCTTGAAAATAATGATACCGCCTTTACTTCTACATCCATTTTTGAGGAACAGTTTCTAGAGAATTTCTAATAAGTTATTTAGCAATACATAGTTATACACTAGTTCATTGGAACGTATGAATTCTGGAACTCGTTAATAAATCTCAAAAACATAAGTTCAATAAACTTAATTTCTTTATATAGAAGAGGATTTCATATTAAAATAAATAATTTGTTATATTTGAGGAAAGATTTGGTAGAGAGATTTTGGCTTGTAATAAACTTAGTTATCTTCAATTTCTTCGCTGTACTCCTATTTTCCAGGCAGTTAGCGTTTACGCATTTTTTTAAGCTGACCTTATTTTGGGGTAGGGTTAATTATAAAAAAATTATAAAAAAATTATTTATGAATGTCGAATTTCATCACTATACTTGTTTTTTAAGTTAGTAGAGTTTTGAAATTACTTGCTGGATGGGCCTTTTTAGGAAGTACGGTCAATTATGTATCGACAGTCATTAAATATGTATAAAACATTTGTGTGGAATTTCTTCGCTGTATTCGTATTTTTAATACAGCAAAGATCGTTATCTTTTTTGGGGATCTTATATAAGGGGGTAGAGTCAATAATGGACCAATCCTCATAAAATTTAACAGAGAGATTTTGTCTTGTAACAAACTTATTTATGTATGATTTTTTATATTACTATTGTTCAGCCATAAATGACCGTTAAAATAATATTCTAAAGGGGACCTTAATTGGTGTTTATGGTCAATTATGAACCGATCCTCAAAAACTTTGGTAGAGATATTTTGAATTGTATGAAACATTTTGTTTCAAGTTTCATCGCTGTATCCCTAATTTTAATGCAGTACAGGGAGTTGAAGTCATTTTCTGAATGGAACTTATATCCGATCCTTGTAAAATTTTACATAGAAATTTAGATTCCTATAAAACATGTTTTTGCCTAATTTTACCACTAAAAATGCTTTATTTAGCCAGTTATGAGCGTTAAAGACATTTCCTGAAGGGGACCTTATATAGCGGGTAAAGTCAAAAACCTCATAAAATTTGACGAAAAGATTTAGGTTCCTATAAAACATTGTTGTGACGAATTTCACCGCTATATATGCTTCTTTTAGCCAGATATGAGCGTTAACGTAATTTTCTGAAGGGGACCTTATATGGGCGGGGCGAAATCGTGGACCAATATTGCCCTTTTTCAATACCAAACAATCTGCTTTAACTAAAAATACCAGTGCAGCTCTCTAGCTGTTCCCGTTTAGACAGACGGACGAACATAGCTAAATGTCTTTGTATGAATTAGTTCATGAGTGTCTATCAGTTAAAGTTTTATTCGGTGAGAAAAATATAAAGAAAGAAATTATCCAAAATGATAAGTAATGCCACAAGAAGATGAAACATTATATTTATTAATCTTTTACTTCGTAGAAGTAATGTTGCCAGAACCACGTGGTGCTTATGTTTACGATAAGTAAAGCAATGTTGTTAATTTTCAAAACGTAAATTGGTGGCAAACAATTTATAGGTATCTTAACGGTTTACTTGTTAGTCTCTTTCAACAAAGTTGCAAATAAAGCGGAGCTTAATAAGTTTCTAACGTAGCAAAAAAAATCGAACTTGAACAATCCGCAAGAAAAACGGTTACAAAGACAAATACCGATGAATTCTTTAAAATCAATTGACCCGAGACGGAACCTTTAGGCACGCCACTTATACAATTAGATATTGTAAATTGTAGACCATTACCAATATATTATTAACGATTAATCATATACGAGTATAATAGTTTAAAAGAAAAAATGAAAAATTCAAATTTATAAATCAGTTAACTAATTAACATACAATAGTTGACCGTGTCAAAGCTTTTCTTAAATCTAGCGATTCCATACAATTTGACAAAGTCTTTCCGTCTATCCCTATATTTAAATTGTTGAAATATTAAAGGTTGGATTATTCCATATTAAAAACACAAACAAATTGACACTGTTTTAATAAATTTTTTATTACAATTATAAAAATATTTTGATGTTACTTTTTTATTGTAGTCGGTTAAAAACCTATCAATGTTATTTTTTATAGGGGCTTACCCCTATTTTCACCAAGTTCTGTTATTTCTTTAACTATCAGTTAGCACATTTTCTTTTTCGCCAAATTCAGTTTTATTTTAACTAACAAAATTAAATTAAACATTTTAGTTAAATTTAACATAAGGAAATGTTTCTGTTATGAACTTAACTGGCACAAATATTAATATCCTACGAATAACTTACATTGAAAAGTACTTCGTCATTAGCATTATAACTCATTATTTTAACACGGTGATGTCATTGGAGGCATGTTCTTCTACGCTTTCTTACAATTGGGGAGTTAATGAAGTATATTTTGCTTACAAAGAAGTTGTTGAGTAAGTTGTTTTGTTTTTAATAATAAAAAGGAGCTAAAAATTGTTACTAACACATAGAAACAAAAGTCACATGTACGCATGCTTGAACTAAAAAACAAACTAAGCAAGAACAAAGCATTAAAAGTAAACAAAGTAAAAAAAGATTCTTTAAGCTAAATTTCTGTACATAAAATCTATATTTTAGTTAAATTTTGTATCGTAATTTAGTAACAAGTAATGTGTGTTTAATTGATTTTCTGAAAGGAACCTTGTATGGGACCGACCGCACCCATGTTATGAATATATATATA
>NC_060949.1:2017247-2109014 GCF_022045245.1 Lucilia cuprina
AAATGTGATTCAGTTTTCATAATAAAGCATTTAAGTTGTATTACACCTTGTCTCAGATATACGAAAGCCATTTTCTGTTTAATGTAACTGTGGATATTTAAGTAAAATTTTGATGGGGGCTTTTTAGAGGGGCTACGGTTAAATGAGGCCCTATAATTATAAAGTTCATTAGGGTCATCAAGACTAGTATAGAACTTGGTTTTGCAGCTTTTTGTCGAGATACGAGTATATTATACATAATTATGGATTTAATTATAAAGTTCATCAGGGTCATCAAGACTAGTATAGAACTTGGTTTTTCAGCTTTTTGTCGAGATACGAGTATATTAAACATGATTATGAACTTAAAAGCCCTATTTGGCGGGTTCAGTTCTATGGGGCCTAGGTGAAATAATGGACCGATGTATACAATTTTCAATACGCTTCGTTTACAGTACCATAAAAGATCATTTTCAATTTTATTGAATCATCTCCAAAATTACGACCTGTAGTTTGATTACAAGTCTTACAAGCTCTATTCGGGGGTTCAGTTGAATGGGGACTAGGTGAAATAATGGTCCGATGTTAATCATTTTCATAGGCTTCGTCTACGGTAAACTAGAAGATCATGTGCCAAATTTCATTGAATTATCTCTAAAATTGCGACCTGTAGTTTGATTACAATGTTTACCAGCCTTATTCGGGGGTACAGTTGTATGGGGTCTAGGTGAAATAATGGACCGATCTTAACCAATAGGGTTTGTCTCTGGGACAATAGATAGAGTTCGTCTCTGGGACAATAGATCATGCACCAAATTTCATTCAATTATCTTAAAAATTGCGGCCTGTAGTTTGATTACAAGGTTTACATGGACGGACGGACATAGCTAAATCGACTCAGAAAATGATTCTATGCCGATTGGTTACAAACATCAGGCCAAACCCAATATACACTAAAGTGGTGTAGGGTATAATCATAATTTACAAAGAATTCTTCTAGATTTTGTTTGAAAAAATTAATTAACAAAAAATTCATACAATTAAGGAACGTATTTTTTAATATTAATAACTTGTCAATGAAAACAGTTCATAATATTTATGCTGAAACTTTTGTGTACAAGACAATTCTGCGAAGAATCTTTCTTATAGATTTTTGACTACAAATACTTTTTGAATTTGTATGGCTCATTCGAATGTGCTTTTTAACACTTATTATATAAAGTTTTTTATAGTAGTGCGACAGTTAAAAAGGGATTTGCCACAATACAGTATAAAGTATCAAAGTTATGGAAAATAATTAGCCAGCATTCAAGATAAAAATTTTAACAAGTTTTTTTATACAAACAGAAATTATACTGTGATGTATTGCGGACATCGCACAGTGGGGCAGAATATAAATTTTTTTGAAATAAATCTGGCATTTCTAAACGGCTGATCTGATCGGGATAAAATTTGGCGTGAGCGTAGCCAAGGAGTATTCGAGTATAAGTTTTGAAGATGAACCCTGCAGATGCTATAGGGTACCTACGACATGAAAAATTTTTAAACTCGTGCCATTTTTTTTTGTTTTTCACCCAAATACAAAGATTTTTATATTTTCTGAAAGCGCTCTTGAAAGATCTTGAAAAAACATGCTACTTATCTCTTATAATATATATTATAAGAGATAAGTAGCATATTAAATTTGTCATTTCAAATAAGAAAATGCAAAAAAATTTTAAAGGTCAAAGGGCATCCCGCAATTCCCAAAAATAGGAATGAAAATCCCAAAAATGGGATTTTTTACTTCTTTGCCCATAGGGTCCACATTTCTTTCAGGGCTGGGAAAATACTTTTGGAGTAAATAGAAAACATATTGAGGTTTCCAAAACTGCTTTCAGTTTTCTGATCCCAGGTTTGGGATTTTAGAACATGTCGCCCAAAGTTGAAGTTTTGATAAAAAATAGGTCATATTCGGAAGGACGCAGTGGCAACATTTTCAAAAAATAGGACAAGTTTTTTACGCCAAAGCGTTCTGCGTAAAGATACCTTTTAGAAAACTATAAAATTGTTATGTGTTCTTTAAGAAAATTTTATTTTATTAATAAAAGAGTTAATACACATTTTTTGAATTTTTAAATTAAAAAACGTATATTTTTGGATTTGTAAATTATATTGATCTGAAATTTTTTGTATATTATTGGAATTTTTGTTGTGTAACTAACAAGAAAAAATTGAGTCCATTTGGTCCAAAATTACGCCCGGAATTCAAAAAAGGCGGACCAAGGTATGGTAAATTTTGTATCACTAAATTTTTAAATGCCTATAACTCGGATATTATAAGAGATAAATAGTATGTCCAAGCATGTTTTTTCAAGATCTCGTGAAAAACAAAAAAATGGCACGAGTTTAAATATTTTAAATGTCGTAGGTATCCTACTTTGAGCCGCCACAGCGCCGTCCCTGGGGCATCTGCAGGATTCATCTTCAAAACTTAAACTCGAATACTCCTTGGCTACGCTCACGCCAAATCGGATCAGCCGTTTAGAAATGCCAGATTTATTTCCAAAAAATTTCGATTCTGCCGCACTGTGCATCGGAGCATATAAGGTCCCTTTCAGAAAATTACTCGAATGATCAAAATTCGTTATAAACAAGTTGTATGACAACAAAAATCTATCTTCAAAATTTGATTTTAACACTCATAACTGGCTTAATAATAGCAGTATTATGACGAAATTCAACACAAACAGAAAGTGATTTACCAAATTATGTGACGATCGGCTCATAATTGGTCCTATCCCCCATTTTACATCAACATTAGAAAATGACTCTATCGCTCTTAAGTGACTTAATAATAGCAGTAAGCGACGAAATTCGACATAAACAAATTTTATAAAACAAAATCTCTCGACCAAATTTAAAGAGGATCAGAACATAATAACCAGCCCCCTTATATAAGCTCTACTTCAGAAAATTACTCTGACGCTCATAACTAATCTTATATAATCATTATTGGCCATTTTTGAAAGCTCAAAACAGGCTTATTAATTCATCAATATTTTAGTTACTGAAAACATTTATATGTTTATGACAATTATAAATTTGAGAATGATTCTCTGAAAAATAATTATTTTTACAACAAATAAATAATGATAATTATGTAAACATATTATATTCTTTAGAATCATTTAAACTATCAAATAATCATTAAATGGTAGAATTTTACACTTTTATGCATATAATGTGTAAGATATAAGTAAAATACGTTTACTATTAAAAATATTTTGGTGTCGCCATTTTTATATCAGTTGTATGGTTTATCCGTACTAAGTAGATCGGATTAAATAAATTGTTAATCAAATGCAGTGTTAAAATAATTGTGAAAAATAAATACTATCTAAAAATATAATAGGGTACTTAAAAAATTAATAATTAAAAAAAATTATATTGTGTTTATATTGGCTTGAAAGTGTGGATATATATATCTTTTATGGGAATATCAGTGCTTGGAAGTTTTGTATTTGTTTAAAAGAAAATTAACATCATCAAATAATTACATTTTACGCCGAGCACATAAGATTAACCATATTATGTTTAATATGTAACCATAATATGGTTACGTGAAGACATGTGACTACTTGTAACCATAATATGGTTACTTGAAACAATAATATGATTACTTGAAGCCATTATATGATTACATGAAACCATAATGAGGTTGCTTGAAACTACAATATGATGCTACAACATCACATTATCACTATATTATGATGAAATATTCGGACTATATTTAATCATAATATGATAGGTTATTATACTAATAATGATCATAATATGTTTTAAATTTAACCATAATTCTAACCATAATATGTTGCTCTTACATTATGGTTACCACAACTATATTTTTTCTCTGCGTGTGAGTAAAAAGTGTCAACGTTATTTTCGGAATTGATCCCTGTTTTGGAGTAAAGAACAATTATGGATATATTTTCTGTATATAAAGTGATATTTGATTTGTATATATGCATTTAAGTGTTTTTTCTAAAGTTTGTTTACGGAAGCTATGACCAAATGTGGACTGATCGAAATTTTTTTGTACATAGATGTTATATTTTTAACTTAATTAGGTAATGATTTATGTGCTTTTAATTGATTTTCGGGATGGGTTATATGACCAATTGTGGGCCGAACGGAAAAAAAATGCAGATAAATTTGCTAATATAAATGTAATATTTTTGCCAAATTTTGTAGAAATATCTTAATTAGTTAATGTGTGTGTTATGCGAGTGTTTTCTCAAGAATAAAATTTGTTCAATATTTGCTATTTAATTTGAACTATTTGGAAAATTTTATTGTTTTTTTGCTCAAAAAAAGATAAGACCATTTCCAACAGCAACACTAATGTGTTGTTATTGACAGATTTGCCAGAAAAATTTTGACTCCTGTTCCCAATCTTAAGTCACATTTACGTCCCCTTTAAAAATCACTTTTCACTAATGATTATCTTTTCATTTATGATTAAAAAGTAATAAATTTATAACATTTATAATTTAATGAAGTAATATAAACCAAATTGTTGAGAAAGCAACATCTTATGAGGTTTGTTATATGGTTAAACACGGCAATAAAATTAATCAAATTTGTATCATAATGAGCAATATCTCGATATGCGGATTTGTGTTAAGCATGTCCAAATTAGTAAAAACATTTATTTAGAAACAGAAAATTATCCAAAATAATAGAGTTTGAAGCAATTTTTGATAATTTTTTAAAAATTGCTATAAAATTGCCAAACATTTTTTCTTTTGAAATTTATGTCACTGGTGCGGGATAGTTTTCTGGATATTTGGCCATCAAAATCTTATTTTCATGAAAATGACAGATAGAGACTATTGAATATAGTCCCTTCGATATATATAATATAAAGATAATATAAGGGTGTGAAGTTAAATTCGTCGGCCAAATACGTCCCACAACACATTTGACAAATACGTTCCACATACTTTAAAATTCGTTTTCAAATTAAATTAATTGATTTTTTAATAAAACAAACTCCAAATAAAATATTTTTGTGAAAGAAAGTAAAAATATATTAAAATATATTCCGAAAATAAATATGTAAAATAAAAATTAATTAAAAAATTGTATACTCATAAAAAATGGTGGTTAAATATAAAATTTTCAAATGAAAAAATTGACACTTTGAGAAGACATGAATTGGGGTACCGGTGGAAGTAGCCCAGGACTAGTTCTTTCTAAAAATATATAGTTTATATGCAATTCCAGCTCTGGATAATTTTTACGAATTTTTTAAAAAACATAAAATTTTGTCAAAAAAATAGAAATTTTCAAGTAGCTCCAACGGGTATTTAGAGAAGACATGAATCGGGGTAGCGGAAAAGTGGAAGTAGCCCAGGACTAGTTCTTTCCAAAAACATATAGTTTATATGCAATTCCAGCTCTGGATAATTTTTACGAATTTTTAAAAAATATTAAATTTTGCCAAAAATTTAGAAATTTTCAAGTGGCTCCAACGGGTATTTAGAGAAGACATGAATCGGGGTAGCGGAAAAGTGGAAGTAGCACATGTCTTCTCTAAATACCCGTTGGAGCCACTTGAAAATTTCTGATTTTTTGGTAAAATTTTATGTTTTTTCAAAAATTCGTAAAAATTATCCAGAGCTGGAATTGCTATAAACTATATGTTTTTGGAAAGAACTAGTCCTGGTCTACTTCCACTTTTCCGCTACCCCGATTCATGTCTTCTCTAAATACCCGTTGGAGCCACTTGAAAATTTCTGTTTTTTTGGCAAAATTTTATGTTTTTCAAAAATTCGTAAAAATTATCCAGAGCTGGAATTGCATATAAACTATATGTTTTTGGAAAGAACTAGTCCTGGGCTACTTCCACTTTTCCGCTACCCCGATTCATGTCTTCTCTAAATACCCGTTGGAGCCACTTGAAAATTTCTAAATTTTTGGCAAAATTTTGTGTTTTTAAAAAAATCGTAAAAATTATCCAGAGCTGGAATTGGAAAGAACTAGTCCTGGGCTAATTCCACTATGCCGGTACCCCAATTCATGTCTTCTCAAAGTGTCAATTTTTTCATTTGAAAATTTTATATTTAACCACTATTTTTTATGAGTATACAACTTTTTTAATTAATTTTTATTTTACATATTTATTTTTGGAATATATTTTAACATATTTTTACTTTTTTTCACAAAAATATTTTATTTGGCGTTTGTTGTATTAAAAATCAATTAATTTAATTTGAAAACGAATTTTAAAGTATGTGGAACGTATTTGTCAAATGTGATGTGGGACGTATTTGGCCGACGAATTTAACTTCACACCCTTAGATAATATACTTACAATACTTAACACAATTCGCAAATTTCAATTTGCCGATTTATAAGAAATTTTGGTTCATAAACAAATTTAAGTATAATTTCATAAAAATACTAGTATTTTTAAGCATGTTAGGAACGATAGTCATTTTCTAAAGCGAACCTTATATGGAGGCCATGTCCAAATGTAAACCGATTTTGATTATTTTGAATACCAATCAATCTGCAACAATAGTTTAGGTCCTATCGTTCTTTTAAGAGACATCGTTTAAGAATAATGACCTAGAGTCGAAATAGATAATTCAAATTAAATGTTTCTTAGCTTTTTAATCACTTTATGGTTATTTTTGGCTATTTTAATGCGAAAATATTTTCGATTTAGCATTCTAAAATGACAGAAATATGTATTAGCAAAGTTGCGTTGCGAAAGTTGGAACAAAACTGGTATCAAGAATTGGGAAAAGGCCGAAAAACTGGTAAAATCGGTACTTTTCTGCTTGAAAACGAATTTTTGTATATTCTTACGCGAAATTATTTTTGATATAGTTTTCTAAGTGTTAAAGCTGTGATACACAGTTGTCAGATCTTACAATTTACAAGTTTTTGAATTTGTCTGAATTTTAAATTTATAAATATCAATATTTTTGACAAATTAAACTGCAAAGGAAATATTTGCATTTTTGCTACATTTTGATCTGTCAAAATTTTATGTAGAAGGATACGTTTGCGATCGTCTAAACAAAATATGTAATGAAACCTTACTACATTGAGTAAAATACTGATGGAAAATTTAATATTCGTATGACTCCCTTCGTCGTATTAGGTCAGGGATGTATTTTTATGTAAACTAAAAAAAGCGAAACAGCTTTTTATATCTTACTTTGTTATTGTTTTATAGCAATCGTGTAAACACAAAAAGTATAAATCATACGATTTTTATTATCTCTTTTGAAATACGGATGGAATTTTATCTTACTTTTTCATTAGACTTAAAGTGAGTAAAGTGTGATCGTATGAAGACTCCTTGAGGAAATATATTTTGCTTTTAGCTTTCTTAATTTTTAGTGAAGTACGTTTTCAAATGCTTTGAAGAGTTTAAATTATTAAATTATTAAAAATCCAAAATTTTAAGTATTAATATTTTAATTGTTTTGTTGCCAATTTTAAAAGTAATTTTTACTACTCAATCCCGAAGAATTTTGAAATGGGAGAGAAAATGTGTGGTTTAGGTAAATTTTGTGAAAGTTGTTCTGAGTTATATAGTTTGAATGTATATTAAAAATTCGACATATTTATTTCAGGAGGTAAAAGCAAGGACAATATTAATTGATCTAAAGATTTAATATTATAAATCATTTCAAATCCCGGGCAACGACGGGTACAAAAAGCTTGTAATTCATAAATATGGTCCGAAGCTTCCATTTACAATTACAAAAATTTTGTGTTTAATTAATATGAGAGGTGTTGAGTCCCCCATTCACCGTCCTTATTAGATTCTGAGAAGATCTAGCCATGTCCGTCTCTCTGCTAAAATCACTATAGGAACCACACACGTTCCTATAGTTGTTTGGTTTTAAAAATAGGCAAAATCGCTCCCTGTTTTCACATAGTCCCATATAAGTGGCTCTCCCCCAAAACTAGTTTCAACAGTCATAACTGGTTTAAAAATACCAGTATAATGGTGGAATTCTACATAAATAAGTCTTATGTGATCGGTAGTCTCTTAACCAAATTTTGTGAGAATCGGTCCACAATTGACCCTATCCACTATATATGTAAAGTAAGGTCCCCTTCAAAAAATGGCTTTAACGTTCATTAGTGGCTCAGAAATACAGTTTAACAATGAAGTTCTATATAAACCATTTTTGCATGAGTTAAAATCTCCCTACTGTTGTGAGAACCGATCCATTATTGACCCTACTCCCCATATAAGGTCCCCTTCGTAAAATTACTTTAAAGCTTATTACTGGCTTAGAAATAATACAGCGACGAAATTCCACATAAACAAGTTTTGTTCTTATCCCCCGTATAAATTCCCTTTCAAAAATGATTTTTAGCTTAAAAATACTAGTATAACATGATATTAAACATAAACAAGTTTTAAAAGAAACAAAATCTTTTTACCAAATTTTCTAAGGAACAATAATTCTAAGGTCAATAATTGACCCCACCCTATTAATTAAATTAATTTAATTAATCTAAATAGTTGCTTGTAGTGTTTATGCGTGGTTTTATCTTGTTTTTGAGACATTTCGTATTAAGTTTTGTCCGTCTGCCTTTCCCTCTATCTGTTGAAATTAATTAATTTAAAATCCCAGATATCTTCCAGATCCTAATCTTCAATCATTCATGACATGCTTTAATATTTCAACTCAGAAAAATTTGTCTATAAATCTCCGCAATAAAGTAATAATATTTCTAAAAAACAATATTGTTATCATTACATAGCAAAATACAATCAAACAACAATAGGAGTTTCAGTGTTTTACATTTATACGGACGTAAACAATTTATGAATGAATAATGTATATTTACAAAAATTTCAGAAACTAATTAAAATTAAAAAAAAAATAAATAAATAAATAAATATATAAAAAATATTGATAAATTTCAAAAAAGTTTAATTTAAAACTAACAAAATCTTTAAAAATAAAAAATACAATACTAAAAATAATTAAAACGATGCATATTCTATAAAAACTAAAAAAAATGTAAAAATCATTTAAAAATTGCACAAGGAAATTTAATTGTAAAATTTATAATTATTGTATTTTAATGAATGAATTAAGTTATTCTATCACTTTTGATAACACTCTTAATTGTTTTTACTACTCCCGCCATATTTAAAAATTAAAAAATAAATACTTATATAGATGGTTTTTATACATACGTTGTGTTTTCACAGATCTACTATTTTTACAGATCTACTATTTTATTATATTATTATAACTTAATACTAAAAAATAGTTAACAAAATTAAGTTATATTTATTTAAAATGTAATACATTTAATTTGTTTATTACAAAAAAGTGTGTCATGTGTTTGGATTATTAAATAAATTTTTTTAAAAAAAATTGTTTATAAAAGCAGAATAAATAAAAAAAAACTACTTAACGATTTTGAAGATGCTAACTACAATAGTTTTCCAGATTTACAATATGTTATCTATTAGAGATACGAAGCAAATTACTGAAAGTTCGCCAATTTCTATCTATGGATAATTTTGATAATAAAACAGTTTCCATGATACACGGAATATTGTATTTAATTCAATATGTAGTACCAGCTAACCAATGGATAATGCGCACGTTATTCTCTTAATATTAGAGTATTCAAACGATTAATCGTCCTTCGGTTAATCGATTAATTTTTGACGATTAATCGTTCGAATAAATGAAAATTGTCAAATTTCAAATAACGAATAATCCGAATCAAAACTCACTATTTAGCAGTAAAATTACTATGTATTTTCTACAAATTTAACATTTTTATAATAAATTTTCTTCTTTTCTTTATTTCTTAATCAATTTTCTATAATAAAGAAAATTTATTTGATGATTTTTGAAAAGAAATCATGGTCGCTTTTATTTTTAAAACCAATTTTTTTGCGAACATTGTTGTGTTCTTAAGTAAGTTTTCAGCAACAGTTATAGTTGAACTAGTGTTCAATGGAACGTATGAATTCTAGAACTCGTTGAAAATCTTAAAAACAGTAATGTCTTTGTATACACTGAAAAAAATCCATGCCTAATATATACGAAAAATGTCGTACATTGTACGATTCGTTCGTTATTTCGCACCACGAAAGTAATATATACGAAATTGTACGAAATATTTTAGTATAATGCAAAATATTCTTGAAAAAATTAATTTACATAAATTGAAAAAAGGAATTTTTGAATACATATGGTAAAATTTACGAAATATTAATTTATTCAATCATTTTTGTTCATTTTAAAATAAATTTTCTAATTTTAGTTCAAAATTATTCTCCACGCGAATTTTAAATTTTTTATGAAAATAATTCGTGAATAATATTATACTTTTTCTTATATTTTATAAAAATGTTGTAGTTTTATTTAATCATAATATAATTAATATCATTATGTTTAATTTCGCTAAAATTTAAGACAAAAATATTACGAAAGGTTTTCGTACTTTCGTAAAAATAGAAAAGGGTTTTATTGAATAATATTTCGTGTTGTACACGAAATTTTTGTAAATATTACAAAAATAGAAGTTACGAAATTTTTTTTCGTAAAGTTGAGCATGGATTACTTTCAGTGTAGAAAAACATTTCACATAAACAGGAATAATTTCTAGTATTTGATAAAAAACTAAACAAAGAATTGAAGTGAAAGAAGTGAAAATAATATATTTGTTTATAAACCGTAAAAAAGTTATTTAGAAACATGAAAAAATCTATGTGTACAGGAAACTGTGGACCATTAGTATTAGCTCTGTGTACTCAGTTTTTCATAATCAGCTTATGCTCCTGTAAAAGGACTTTAAAGTTTAAAAGACATCCAATTTCAAAAGATGGAATTCCAAATTTATATTAAAAAGTTGGTACTAATATTAATTTCAAATGAAGCTGAGTTCCTCTGCTTCGAAATAAATAAAATAAAAATATTAAATTATCACCATTTGAAATTATTTTTTCATCTTCTAAAGAAGGGTATATATCAGTTTGTCATTCCATAATTTTTTTAATAGAATTTGTAGCCAATTGTCTATTGCGTTTGTCTTATAAGGAATTAGTTAGCGTTTCTAACCCTAGTAGGTTTTGGAAGTTTTTTTTTTAAAGAAATTTTGATATTCCAAATAGAATGATAAAATAACTTTTTAATGGGGCATTGAGCGAGAGAATAGACTAGCAAATGTAAAATCAGTTTTAAATCCGGAAAAGTCGGGTAAGCAAATTTGTAACCATCATCGTCTACAAAAAATAATTAGTTATTCACCCAAAAAGTATCTACTAACATTTTCCTCCAATATTACTTGACTACAAAGCAATGCAAGAGTAGCAAAGCGAGAGCATCACTAGTGTGTTGACATTGGTTAGAACCCATAAAAGATACTTATTCGTTCATCAAAAGGCACTTTCTGAATTTTCTATAATTGTTAAAATAAATGTAAATGTTGTTACATATAAATAAATGAAATGTACTACATTATAAATAAATATAAGTTAATTGTTTTAACAGCATTGATATTTTCGAAAAGAGAATTCAAATGTGATAAAATAACTTAATTCATACATACATACATACAAACATACATACATACATACATACATACATACATACATACATACATACATACATACATACATACATACATTCGTACACACATACATACATACATACATACATACATACATACATACATACATACATACATACATACATACATTCATACATACATACACGTGCGTTTTGGGCATTAACATTAACTATCTTTCAGAACCAACCACAGTTTTCAACACAGTCACAGCAGTTTCCTATACAGTATACAACACAACAACAAGCAGCTCAGCAAACACAACATTTGGTTCAACTAAATCAACAAATAATTCAGAAGCAATTTTCTTCACAGGAAACTATTACACAACAACCTCAACAATTACAGCAACAACTTTCACAGCAACAAAATAACACACAACAACAAAATATGCAGCAAATGAATTTGCCTCAACTAAATACTACACAACCAACTCAACAACAATCTTCTGACCAGCAATCTAATGTTACACAACACCGTTTAATTCAAAACCAACAACAGCAGTCGACAACATCACAATCTACATCTCCACAACCAAAGTTAGTGGAACCAAACTCTCAAAACTCTAGCATAAATGCCTGCAATCCTTCTCCATCGCACTCAAATCAGCAACAACCAGAAGCAGCAAAACTAAAACCTCGTCGTTCTACTCGTAGTGGCACGGAACGTATACCAAAATTAAGTGTAACTGGAATTGACCACGGCACCGTAATTAATTGCCACATGGAAAACAAACAAAAAACTATAACATTTAAATTTGATATACGCGATGTAAATCCGGTGGATGTAGCGAGTAAACTGGTAAGAAATTTATTTAATATATGTATGTGTATTTTCTATAATTTTAAGAATACTTAGGACGTTCATTATGTGACTGTAACAAGTAATATGCTTTTGTAAGTAGTCTTGGCAGCAAACGTTTGTGCGAATTTTATACCCTTACATTCGTATCATTCCGTTCCTATTTCACTAACTTTCCTACCCTATATATAAAAAAGTGACCCAAAAATCGATTTGGATAAAATTTGCGCCAAGGTTAGTACCATTTATCCAATAGTAGGCCAGACACACATTTTCAGCTCTATAAGCCCTGCAACATTAAAGGATATAAAATAAAAGATAAAAATGTGTTTTTATCCAGTTCTATTCCTCAAAGTATTTATTTATTTTTTAACTTATGTCATAGATATGATGAAACTCGGTTTCATTCACATTATAAAATGTTTCTTCTTCATTATATTAATGAAAATAGCACTTTGAAACTTTCTTATGGAAACATTTTATTAATTTTTATTAAGATATTAAAAAAGTATCTATGTAAATGATTTACTTCGTGCGTGAAAATTCTGTTAAACGGTTTAATGGTCTGACCCAAAAAAACTGTTCTGAATGATTTGTACACTGAAAAAAATCCATGCCTAATATATACGAAAAATGTCGTACATTGTACGAATCGTTTGTTGTTTCGCACCACGAAATTCTTTCGTAATATATACGAAATTATACGAAATATTTTAGTATAATGCAAAATATTCTTGAAAAAATTAATTTACATAAATTGAAAAAAGAGAATTTTGAATAAATATGTTAAAATTTACGAAATATTAATTTATTCAAACATTTTTGTTCATTTTAAAATAAATTTTCTAATTTTAGTTCAAAATTATTCTCCACACGTATTTTCAATTTTTTTTATGAAAATAATTAGTGAATAATATTATACTTTTTCTTAAATTTTATAAAAATGTTGTAGTTTTATTTAATCATAATATAAATAATATCATTATGTTTAATTTCGCTAAAATTTAAGAAAATAATATTACGAAAGATTTTCGTACTTTCGTAAAAATAGAAAAGGGTTTTATTAAATAATATTTCGTATTATACACGAAATTTTTGTAAATATTACTAAAATAGAAGTTACGAAATTTTTTTCGTAAAGTTGAGCATGGATTATTTTCAGTGTATGAGTACAAAACATACTCGTGCCGAAATTTTATGCCGCAGCCCGGGTTTCTTCAAAAAGTATATAGAATATTTTTCTATCTATAATGACTTTTTTGAAATAGATATCAAAATTTATCTTATGACAATAAAATATGGACCAAAAAGTCCTTAAAATTTTAGTAATTGAAAATGAGCTTAAATAAGAAATTTTGAAAATTTAAAGATTTTTTTTAAAAAAATTATACTGAAATCAGTATTTTTAATCACTGGTAGGGAACTAAGGACACTTTCAAATGATTTGTTTTATTTTTTCCATGTGCAGTAGATTTAAAGAACTATTCAGTTTAAATTACGTTACACCGTACTTAGAATTGTAGTGCACTTGGTGTAAATATGCAAAAGTCTTCTTGGCATTTTATTAATTTTAAAAACACGTACCATAAACCGTATAAAATTTCAAGCAGTGTTTTTTGCTGTTTGAAAAAGTACAACCATTTGAAAAAAAAAACTCTGAGGCGATTATGAAAAATTCTGCACAAAATCATGAAAATTTTGGGCTCATTGATTTCGAATTTTTCTGCCCTAGGAAAATATGAAGAATCCTTAAGTATTGTCAGAGAAAACAAAACTACTTTTAATTTAACAAACATTTTGAGTTGTTCATTAAAGAGTAAAACCACCGTTTTTTGTCTTTGTTTCTCAAAAATACATCCATTTATAAAAAATATGTTTAAAAATATTATCTTTATTCATTAGCTTTTATTCATCCACAATAAAGTTATGGATGAATTTAGACACCACTTATGAAATCCGAAGAAATAAAGTTTTACAGATCAAATATCGTTAGATATACAAAAAAGTTACCCAAATAAAATTTCGGAATTTGTTAATGGTAAATGGAAAATGTGTGCTGGAATTATTCAAAATCATTATTTAATTTGAAAAGCTTGAAATAAATACGGTGCTACATACGTGCAGAATTTTTTGTGGATAATTTTCTAAAAGTATAAAAAGATATTGGAAGATGAATTCATCTATATTTTATATGAACAATGCTTTATATTTCATAAAAATCAGATCAGTAGTTTTTTGTATGCCTGAACGTAATTTTGGTTTAGTAATTGTTTTACAAAAAGTTGATGTAAAAAGGGGCGTGGGGTCCGACCCAGATCCTGAGATCGGTATACCAAATTTCATGTAAATCGTTTCAGTAGTTTTCTGTAAGTTTAGAATATATAACAATTATGTAGAAAAAAGTGATAAGTAGAATCGTTACGTCAAATCATGAATTTATATAGCCCATTAATCCACTTTAGAATGGAACTATTAGTGTTCTAAATTTTGGTTCAACATTTTGTACGTGAAAGTGTAAAAAATAGATTTTCTCTTTCATATAATTGTAGGATAAGATATAGGTAAAGATAGTTTTATAAAAAGTGGGCGTAGAAAGGGGCGTGACATCGGATAAAATTCTTAAATATATAGCCTATAGTTCTTTCCGAACTTATACCTATCGGTATGCAAAATTTCATGTTAATAGGGTTAGTAGTTTTTGCATATTGTGATTGCAAAATTGGTTTATAATAATTTTACAAATAGTGGACGTAAAAAGGGGCATCCGATTAAGGTCTTATAAAGGCTATTGTTCTTCTTTGGGTTAGAAATATTTCAATATGAAAGGTCAACCGTATTCTATTTTTTTTGTATACTTCACTATGTGTCCCTTTTATATTAAAAAGATCCAGTTTTTTTTTTAAATCCACATGACACCTGTTTCCATACCACAGTCACGGGGCGAACAACAGGCCCGATACAGACCTAGGTGTATTTCCTCGGATTTCATGTCCATAAATCCTTCTTTAAAACTAACTGACTTATACAATTTTTCATTGCAATTTATTATACATTTCATTTATTAAAATGTACAAATTAGGAATATCATTTATAAAAAATAAATTTAACAGCTAAGCTTTATAGTTTTAACATGTATCATAATTCGGTATCGGTTGCCAACCTTGGACTATTCATTGACTACAGTTTTATTATAATTTTTTAAAGAAAATAAATCAACAATTACTATTTTATTAAAAAAGTAAAACTTATTAAACAAAATTATTTTTTATACATTTTCAGATAGCACAGGATTTACTTTCGCAATGTCAAAATAATTCATTTATAGAAATGATTAATGATATTATACGCCAGGTTAAATCAAATCCTAACAAAATTCCGGTTCCAGCTGTTTTTAAAAGAAATATTGAAATGGTAAGATTTTTATAATAACAAAAATATTTGCAATACTGTATAAATTGATGTATAATAGCAATTTGAAATTTTTACGAAAATTATTATTATTTTCAAAACTATTAAAGAGTTCTGGTCGAACGAAATATTCGGAGATTGTCTCGGATTTTTGCCCATATCTACGTTATTTGTTGCAGGATATTGCTGATTTTATATAGTAAAGATCTCGAAAGCATATTAAATAGAATTATTGAAGATTTCTATCCCAAAGATGTCTGGGGTCTTCTTTTACAAAAATCTTGAACAGTACTAGAGCGTAAGTTAATAATTTAATTATTTGTCTGCATATTTGGCGAGTTTCGTCAGAATTCCGATATGGGGTCCTTGCACATATTTGTTTGTGAATTTTTCAGTAGATATGCTGTTTATTCACATAAAATTGGCATCAATGTTTTGAAAATTTCAAAAAGAAATAAAGTAATTTTCTGAAGGAAATTTTATATAGGGGTGTAGGGTCAATTGTGGGTCGATCCTTTTTGGTTCGAATTTCATCGCTTCAATCGTATTTTTAAGCCATTAATGAGAGTTGCAGTATTTTTTTGTAGGGGACCTTATTTGGGGGGTAGGGTCAATCATGGACCAATCCTCATAAAATTTTTTAGATAGATTTTGACTCGTATGAAACTTACTTATGTCGAATTTCATCTATATACTAGTACTTTTAAGCCAGTAATTAGCGTTAAAGTCATTTTCTGAAGGCGACTCTATATGGGCGGTAGGGTCAATTATGGACTAATCCTCATAAAATTTTGCATAGTGATTTTGGATCATAAGAAACATACTTATGTCGAATTTCACCGCTATATTCGTATTTCTAAACAAGTAATGTCTGTTAAAGCTGCTTTTCGAAGGGCCACTTGTATGGGGGCTATCCGAAAACGTGGACCGATATTGTCCATTTTCAATACCAAATAAATCTTACCTATAAGAAATATTTATGTAGCTCTTTCTATTCGGACTCTATCGTGCATTCAACAGATAGACAGACGGACGGACAAATGGCCAGATCGTCTTAGAATTTAATGAGGACCCAGAACATATATGGATCTATGACCAATATTTCGATGTGTTACAAACGGAATGACAAAATCAAAATACCCCCCATATTTTATGATGGTGTAATGAACGTTAAATTTATTTTATTAATGGGACCTTATATGTTTATTTATGGGCCGATCTTCCAAAAAAAATTGTTATAGAGATTTTGGGTCGCATAAACAAAAACTACATAACGGAAACCCCTTATGTTTAGGGAGTTCTCTGAATATAATTAGAATTGTAAAATATTGGTTCTTATTCAATAAAACTAACACTAATTACAATCAGCCACTCAAAGACATCACCGTATATCACTATAAATCTTTTATATCCAAAAATCTTGATTTAGTACCTCATATTTTGAATGCATTACTTTATGAATAAGATACAGTATTGGTATTTTGATCTGGATAGTTATTTCAGATATAGAATTTGTTACATATGTGAGATGCCACGCAAATTATCTCAGATATACGATTTTTTCCATTTAGTTCATATGAGGTTCCAAGCCTCCCCGAATGAATGTCCGCCCTGTTTTCTACAAAATGTTCAGATAAATACTAAAGTTCTTTGGGTGAAATTTAAATAATTTAGTTCTATCAGTTTCTCTGATAAACGAATTTTTGTATTTAATTCACTGGTAGTCCGCTAATTTATTAGCCAAAATGTAAACAAATTTCAAGATTGTAATTGTAATAGTTTCAAAGATAAACGAATTTTTGTTTTTAATAACCATGGTAGGTTCAACGCTGTTACTCCGTCTAGCTTTTGTAATCATATTGACTCTAAAGTGTACACTTTTCTCCATCTGATCTTCTTACTATCTACATCACTTATATCCGACCGAAAATGGAATACAACTATCATGTGTGGGCCGGAGCTTCAAAGTCTATTTTGGAGCTACTCGACCACGTACAAGAGAGGGCGAAGGTACTTATTGGTGACAGTAGAGTATCAACGGGGGTGTATTTCACTGTTCTATCGATACTACAATGGAATGTGTTCCTTTGAAATTAGGGAACTCTTTTTTTTTTTGTCAACAATAAGTAAAAGTATTCTGGAATTAAGTGCTTTATTATTTAAAGAATAATCCACGTTTTTAGCACACTGACTTTTGTAGGTAAGTCGACCCGACTTACATGTTATATAATATATGGACATATTAACTGAAATATAGTTTGTATTTGGGCATAGGTTAATAAAAATTTGGGTCCCAATGGTTTTCCTTGGATAAAAGTCGCTAATCATTGAAAGACAATTAAGCGTTTTTTCTAATTCTGAGTGTCGTTTAATTAAATATATATATGACTGTTCAATGGCATTTGTTCTAAAGGTCAAAACTATTTTCATATTTGCGAGATCTGAATTTTCTATAATTTTATCAAATATGCAATCCGGAAGAACGCTATTTAAAGTCAGCAAAATCGGTCTATAAATACCGCAGATTTGAGTAAAAAACCGAGACAACCTCTAAAAATTGTAATAAAAATTGAAATTTTTTTATCCATGCCATTTTTACCATACGGTAAATATTGTTATTGTACTTGTTTATAAGAGCAATGTAAAGCAAGAGCAGCAAATTAAGAGTAGCAGAGTGAAATCTGCACTATTATGTTGTTATTGAAACATAGCCTTCGTTTTTCAAAAGTTACGTTTTGAATTTTTTATAATATTAAACCTAGATACATGAAATTAAGTATGAAAAGCCCGGGTTAAGTAAGAATCCATAAAAGTGAAGTTTTTCGTTTTTCAAAAGATATTTTTCAATTTTGTATGAAACATGAAATTAAGTATGTAGGGAAAGGAGTAAGGGAAAAACTATAAAAGAGGACTTTTTGGTACTGTAAGAATTATTTTATTTGTAAGTAAAACAATCCTTTACTATATTGATTTTACTTACAAAATTAAAATCTTAAGTACAAACAAAAATCTTAAAACTAACTAGAACTATGATAAGAACTCATGCGACTTAATGTGCATTCAATCTTATCAAGTGAAACTTCTTATCAATGCGTGTGTATAGCAAGCAAGTGATAAAAATAAATATGATGAAAATATATATCATATGTTAGTATTGGACACATGCGCTGTCGCACTAAATATAAAGAGTCATAAATTTAAATAATATAAAATATTTTATAAAATACAAAATATAAAAAATATGTTCAAGTGTTGAACATTCTGCGGAAGGCTAAGGTTATAACAGAGATTTTTCTTAACTTAATTAATCTTCTTACATATAATAGAATAAGTATTATAATTATAACTATCACTAAAACTAAAGTGTTAAGTGATGAAACGATACATCTCTCAGCTTGATGTTCTGTTTTTTCAGCTCTTCTACGTGTGTCTTCAATTTAGAAATTTCTTGGTCAATATTCACAAGAACGTTACCCAGTGGTTTTATGAAATTACCTTTGTCTACGTTGGCATCTCTCGTCAAGAATGATTGAAATATACTGCCTAAACTATCCTTCATCTCTTTGTACTGCTACCAATGTTACCTCATCAATACGTGCAGTACAATCTTCATATAAAGTTAGAATCCCTTGCCGCGGCAATTCTAGTATCATTTGCTGCTGATTGGAAAACTATATGTGTGCTGATGTCTTTTTATATGTCTTGAATAGCTTGAATAGTGAAGCTTAATCCAGAAAGGTTGGTTCTCAATTTTCTCGTATTTACAACTGAAAGTTGTATCTTCAATAAATGGTACTGGTACTATTTTTTAGATTTGCGACGACTGTCGATTGAAAAGTGGTATTTTCAGATCGATCACCAGTTGGCTTCCAACAAATAATCCAGTGCCTGTTAAAAGATGCCAGATTTCTTTTAACTCAGTTCCACTATTTTTTCCGGGCAGAATAAATTTTCCAGGAATTAATTCTTGAATTTTAGCGATTTCCGACTGAGGGAATCGAGGGTTAATCAATACGGGGTGTATTTGTCCATTATTTAAACTAAGCAACAAATCGATCGCCTCCTTTTGACTTTCGTTGCATTCATCTAATAAATCGTGCAGTTGCTTAGTTATCATAAAGAATCGTATAGACTCCCTATACACAAAGTGACGTTCCCTCATTGTAGCTTTCATATCCGCAAAATGAAGATTTACTTCTTCCGTAGTTCTTTTCCGTAGATTAACTGTAGAATCGACTACTGATGTTTGCTTTTTGGATAATACTTTTAGATCTTCTTGATTGCCTACCAGGTTTTTCATGTTATTCTCGATGCTCTCTCGGTCATCCTCGTCCATTAAGCCAAACAATACATGATAGGTGCATCTCGTCTTTTACGTATTTTGTTATTGAGAAATTAGCCATTATTGGTTTCGAGCTTATTTACCTGGTATTCCATATTCGTTATCCCTGATATTTAAACGTATTCAGTTTAGGGCATAATTCTTTCGATTGATTTTGTAATTCCACTGCTCTGTTCAACACTTCAAAATACGGTCGCATTTCGAAATATACTACAAGATTCCACGATGAAGATACGTTAATTTCGTTAATAGTATCTAAGTATATTGTCGTATTGGGTTTTATTTCACGAACATTAGTAATATTTTCTGCTCTGGATGAGCCGCACACAGTTCAAGTTTTGGAAGAGTCTTCCTGTTCTTAATAGGATTAACCTTGCTTTTTGCAGCTACTATAGTTATTGATGAGCTAGTTTTCGCATAAACCACTGCTGCGTAAGCTTTTTCCGAGGCGTCTGCAAAAACATGTAACTGAATTGATGATTGATTTGCTTGTGGAATCCATCGCTTTATTTTTGTTAGTGCTGGTAAGTTCTGAGAAAATGTGTTCCACTCTTTACTAAGATTTTCATCCAATGGATCATCCCAGTTGGATTGCAGTCTCAACAGATGTTGTAGAAACAAGTTTGCTGTCACAGTAATCGGTGTTAGCCATCCTAATGGATCGAATATTTTAGCCAGGCGTGATAAGGCAATGCGTTTTGTAATTTTAGTGACCTCTTCGGGCTGCTTTCTAAAGGAAAAATTGTCCGTCGTAGGGTTTCATTACAATCCCAACGTATATCTAGTACTTCATTGTTTTCTGCTGTTGAGTCAGATCTCACAATCTATATACAGTGTCTCTCATAAGTATTCGAATTCAGGTATAATATGAAAAGAAACCGAATTTAATAACATATTTTGTATGCAAAATTAATAAATTTATTTGTTAAATAAATCTAGACAGTCCTTAGCCTTGATATCACGCTTTTTAAATATTTAAATATTCACATTTACTTAAATTAATTAAACTTTTTTAAAAAAAAGTCTATAAAATTACTTCACAAAAGTATTCGAATTTTTCCTGTATTTCATGATTGACCATATTTTACGAAATTGGTTTAAGAGGTTACTATCAAACGAAAGGATTTATTTTTGGCCATTTGGCCCTCAATTTTGGGGCATTTGTATCGTCTTTTCATATAATATCATTAAAATTACAATTTTTTAAACATATTTGCCATTTTTTCTCTTTTTCCAGAGATAAAACCAAAATTTAATATTGGGATTTAATAGATTCCTTGAGGTATCTAAAAATAATATTTTTTGTTATAAGGATCTGTTTTTAAACATTCCATGATATATTTTTGGTATCGTTCTTCTGTTTCTAATTAAATTACCTGAATTTTAAGACTTTTTCATACCACTAGGATCGATATTTTCCGACAAAGTTGGCTAGTATAATTATTGTAGATATAAGCACTAATATATTTTAAATTTTCAAGACATCGTAGCACTCCAAAACATGCCTTAATAAAACGTCATCCTATACAGTATACTTTAGTTTTTACTACTCATAACATTCATGATTATGTTGCCCATTACAACAAAACTGTATGTTCAAAATTTTGGGTTTATTTTGATCATAGTAGATAATATTTAAAAAGATATCAATATTTTTGAGTTAGACCATAATGATGACATTCAGCCTAGAGGTCATTGGTTATAAAAAGAATGATTCCACTATATTGAATGGCGTTTCTTCGAGGCATGCTTTGGAGATGTACACTTTCACAATATATTAAAAACTTAAAACGTATAACAATATATAGAAGACAAGTTTCCCCGAAAAATTTTGACCCTAGTATTATAAAAATATACTTGAGTTCCAATAAATTGTATAGAAGAATGATTCCAATAATATATCTTGGAACGTTTAAATACAGATTCTTGTAACAAAAAATATTATTTTTAGATACCCCAAGGGGTATATTAAATCCCAATAACAAATTTTGGTTTTATCTCTGGAAAAAAGTGAAGAAAATACAAATATTGCTAAACATCGCCATTTTAATGATATTACATGAAAAGATGGTACAAATGTCCCAAAATGATAGTTACCCCTTAAAACAATTTTTAGCAAAATAAACATTCGATTCTAATTTTTGTGTTTCGTATAACATAGTCAAATATGAAGTACAGAAAAAATTCGTATACTTTTGTGAGGTAATTATATGGACTTTTTTTAAATAAAGCTAAATTAATTTAGGTAAATATGAATTTTTAAAGTTTTAAAAACGTTTTTGTACTTTTTGAAATTTCTATAATATTGAACCTAGAAACATGAAATTAAGCATGTACGGGTCGGATTAAGTAGCGACCCATAAATAGGGACTTTTTGGATAATTTTTCGTTCTTCAAAAAGTGCTTTTTGAACCTAGAAGCATGAAATTGAACCCAGAAATGTGAAATTATACATGTATTGCCCGGATTATGTCAGAACCTCAAATAGAGAACATTTTGGTACTTTTCGTTCTTCAAAAGGTACTTTTTGTTGTCAATTGTAATAATAATTTGAAACAAATAAAAAAAATAAAGCTGTAAGTTTAGTGGTTTCTTTTTTATAAACATATATGTATGTTAAGAATTTTTCGATCTCACTCCTTATATGAAATTTTGGTTCATAAAAAAAAATTTGAGTATAGTTTCATAAAAATACTAGTATTTTTAAGCCTGTTATGAACGTTAGTAATTTTCTAAAGCGAACCTTATATAGAAGACATGTCGAAATGTAAACTTTAAAACTTTTTGATGATGTAAAAATATGATAAATAAACATTTTATAAAAAGTTCGGCGTACGGTGTTCGGTCAAAATTTCGCCAAACACCGAACATTGGTCGAACCTCACTAATTAGGAAATGCGATAAAAGGAGTATTTTTGGTTCTTCAAAAGGTACGTTTTGAAATTTCTATAATACTGAACATAGAAACATGAAATTAAGCCTGTATGGACCGGATTGAGTGAGATCCGATAAAAGGAGTATTTTTGGTTCTTCAAAAGGTACGTTTTGAAATTTCTATAATACTGAACCTAGAAACATGAAATTTAGCATATATGGCCCGGATTAAGTGATTTCCCATAAAATGGGTGCTTTTGATACTGTATCGTTCTTCAAAAGGTACTTTTTGAAATTTCTATAACACTGAACATAGAAACATGAAATTAAACATGTATGGCCCGGATTAATTGAGAACCTCAAATAGAGAACATTTTGGTACTTTTCGTTCTTCTAAATGTACTTTTTGAAATTTCTATAATATTGAACTTAGAAGCATGAAACTATGTATGTAGAGCCCGGATTAGGTGAGAACCCATCAAAAGGGGAATTTTTGGTACTTTATCGTTCTTCAAAAGGTATTTTTTGAAATTTCTATAATACTAAACATAGAAACATGAAATTTAGCATGAATGGCTCGGATTAAGTGAGAACCCACAATAGGGGATTTTTTTGGTACCTTACGTTTTTCAAAAGGTACTTTTTGATATATCTAAAATATTATAAACCTAGAAACCTGAAACTAAACCTGTATAAAAAGGGACTCTTTGGTAATTTATCGTTCTTCAAAAGGTAGTTTTTGAAATTTCTATAATACTAAACCTAGAAACATGAAATTAAGCATGAATGGCCCGGATTAATAATAGGGGACCCATAATAGGGGACTTTTTGTTACTTTATCGTTCTTCAAAAGGTACTTTTTGATATATTAAACGTAGAAACATGAAATTAAACGTGTATGGCCCGGATCAAGTGAGAACTCATAAAAGGGGACTTTTTCTTACCTTTTTGTTCTTCAAAAGGTACTTTTTTAAATTTCTATAATATTAAACATAGAAACGTGAAATTAAACGTATATGGCCCGATTAAGTGAGAACCCATAAAAGGGGACTTTTTAGTATAAATGTACCTTAAGAAATTTCCATAATATTGAATCTAGAAGCACAGGGTATACAGAGACGTCACGAGCAAAAAGCTATTTTCCTCTCTTTCGCACAAAACGAATTCAATGATTTTTTTAGCTGTATTTTATATACCTCTTCTCACCAAACAATTTCAATATCAAACAAAAGCTGATTTTAGACTTTTTCAAATGTCAAAAGTGACATCTCTGTATACTTTGTGCTAGAAGCATAAAATTAAGTATGTAGAGTCCTGATTACATGACAACCTATAAAAGCGGATTTTTTGGTACTTTATCGATCTTCAAAAGGTACTTTTTGAAATTTCTATAATACAGAACCTAGAAACATAAAATTAAGCATATATGGCCCGTATTAAGTAAGAACCCATAATGGGAGACTATTTGGTACTATTTCGTTCATCAAAAGGTAGTTTTTGAAATTTCTACAATATTAAACCTAAAAGCATGAAATTAAGTATGTAGAGTCCGGATTAAATGAGAACCTATAAACGGGGACTTTTTGGAACTTTATCGTTCTTCAAAAGGTACTTCTTGAAATTTCTATAATACTGAACGTAGAAACATGTAATTAAGTATGTATGACCCGGATAAAGTGAGAAATCATAAAAGGAAACTTTTTCGTTCTTCAAACGGCCTATAAAACGTCCCGCTTACAATGTAGCGGGTTATAAGCTAGTATCATATAATTTTCTTAAGTGGAAACCAAATTTTTCCAAGTGTTTGGATATTGTTTCTTGAATATCCAAACACTTGTAGCGTATCAGCTCCAGTTAACAAATCATCCATGTAAAAGTCCTCCTTAATTCTCACAGCAATGTATTCATTTTTACAATGGTTTGCAATTTCGATCAGGGTTCGAGTCGCCAAAAATGGGGCTGAAGTTGTACCATAGATTACAGTAGTTAATTTGTATTGCTCAATCGGATTATCTGGATTCCTTCTCCATAAAACATATTGGTACTCTTGATCCGGTTTGTAGATTTTTATTTGGCGAAACATTTTCTCAACATCCGCTGATATTACACATTTCCAAGACCTCTATTTTGTAATTATGTCAAATATGTCCTTTTGTAGCTTTGGACCTATTTGCAACACGTCATTCAGGCTTCTACCATTTGTCGTTTTAGAAGACGCGTAAAACACCACTCTTACTTTTGTTGTAAGGCTGTTTTCTCGTACTACTGCTTGATGAGGTAAAAGGTTGGATCAACTTTCTCCATATGGCCCATTAACAGCAATTCATCCATTGCTTTTCAATAATGGATTTTCGTTAAGTCGCCTCTCTAGACTCATAAAACGATCAATCGCCTTCTTAAAAGAATCCTGATTACACATTTACCATCTTCATCTCTTCTTGTTGTATCGGCATACAGTTGTAGATAGGGTTGCCACCCTGGCTGGACTTGGCTGGATTGTCCAGCTTTTTTGGTGCTTGTCCAGTTTCAAGCTAAAATTTAATTTGTCCAGCCAAATAGAATTTTTTTAGTTTACTACAATAACTTGGCAATAATTTTTATGTTGTACTTATGTTATACAACTAAATGTTATTTTTTGTTTTGTTTTTAGTATTTAATTTTAATTCTTACATACATATGCAAATATGTATGTGACAGACTAAACCGAAAAAATTTAAGTTTAGATAATTAAATTTTAAAGAATGCAATGAGTTCATTTAATTGTAATATTTTTAAATAATAATACATATCGTCCCTGTTTTAAATATTATTACTACTACCTTCAGGTGCACTGATCAGCTTAAAACCACTTTATCGGGCGAACAAATCTTGTCCGTCCTTCCGTTAATATTTTTATAGGAACTTCTTATTTAAAGCACATATGGTACTTATATGAAAAAAACGAAGTATATTTACCATTCCGATTTTTATGAAATTTGGTGGGAGTAACTTAAGTCCACAAAATTAAATTTCAAATGGAAGTAAAATTGCAATTTCTAGACTAATTTAAAATTCTGAATAAACAGATGCTGTGATAATAAGTCGAAATTCTGAGATATTTATTAGTATAAATCTAACTGATATTCTTAAGTAACATAGCTAAGGAAAATGAAATCAAATGATGACTCGCGAAAATAATCATTACCAAAATATTGGAAATTTTATTCCCTACAAAAGTTGTAAAAACATTTAAAATCATACGACGATCAATGATCGCTATACATGCAAAGATTTAGCCGTGAAGTTATGGATGCAATGCTTACATTCGCTACACGTTATTATAATTGGTCAAATATACCCCATAAATTCTCTTAACTCATATTTCAAAAGAAATCTTCAAATCTGTGCTTAAATGGGAAAATTTTTCAATATAAAAACTGTTTTCCAAAAAGTCCTATGTGAAGTTTTTTTGAAAATACGTATTAAATATATTAGTAAACAAATAAACAATATAAAACTAGTAAAATAGGTCTATAAGAATCGGAGATATGGTCAAAACTAAAATTATTAACAAATTATATTTTATAGAATTTTTGATTAAGGGATGTCAAATAGTATATTTGCATAAAAATCCAAAAGTCCAGAGATATAGGCAGTGATAAGTCGCGATATGACAAAAGTAGTTTGGTGTATCACTGTGAAATTATTTATACAAAACCAAAATTAACATTTTGTCAGTATTTTTATGTCCAGCTTTTTTTGTTTTGTCCAGCTTTTTGTGAATCGGAATCTGGCAACTCTAGTTGTAGACAATTATCATTCTCGACTGCTGTATTTTCATCTTCTACTTCCTCTATCTCCCAGAACCTTTTAATGCTAGTTGTAGCCACTGATTTTCTCTTGCTGTCACGGATTACACGAATCACCCCAGAGAGAATCCATCCTATTTTAGTGCTCTGTCCAAGTATTATATCTTCCCGATGTACACCAATTATTATATCAATTCTATCAGATCTGTTGAAATTAGGGTCTGTCAGGGTGAAAATTTTCCATTTCTACACATCATAATTAAATGATATATCGGGATGCGTCGAAACTAATTTATGTAATATTAAAGCTTCAGCTGTTATCTTCTCGTTGCTTATAAATCTTGGATGTATTTCCAGATTTATTTTTTATTTTGGCACTCCTACCACTGTCTGTTCAAGCCTTTTATTCTGCGCAATTGCAAAATTTGTGCAGCTTCTTCACTTATGGATGTTATTTGGGATTCTTGATCAATCAAAGCTCTTAACGTTATAAATTGCCGATGTAAAGATTTTACACGTACTTGAGCAGTAGCTAGCAATACGCTACTCAATGTATTCGTGCTTATTGTTGAATTAACTTTTTGCTTCTCAAAATGTATAGTTGTATGGTGAAACATTCCACACTTTTGGCATTTGTTTTCACTTAAACATTTTTTACCTTTTTTTGTTTAAGACAATTGTATCACCATTTGTGACGGGTTACTCCAAAAATTGTTTGCATGAGTAGATTTCGTGTCCTGACTTTTTGCAATAAGGACAACTGCGTTTTCCTGTAAACAAAGTTGTAGACCTCATTGTTTGTTTACTAAAATAATGTTGTATTTTACTTGTTGAAGCTTCCAAATCTTGATATTGCTGCTCGAGAAACTCCAGCACATCTCTTAACTCCTGAATCTCCTTGGATTTTTTTGTGTTCTGCTCATATAAAAGCAAACATTCTTTATCCAGTTTTCTGATCACAATGCTGGCAATTATTGGATCAGCGTCTCAAATATTGAAGTTCATGGCTTTCAACGCATGTATGCACTGTATTGTTGTATCCAATAGGCCTAACTAAATATAAAAATCTTAAAACTAACTAGGACTATGATAAGAACTCATGCGACTTAATGTGCGTTCAATCTTATCAAGTGAAAGTTCTTATCACTGCGTGGGTATAGCTCGCAAGTGATAAAAATTAATATCATAAAGGCATGTGTGACAAGACAATGGTTGATTTTTCTTATCTTAGTATTGGACACATGCGCTGTCGCACTAAATATAAAGAATCATAAATTTAAATAATATAAAATGTTTTATAAAATATAAAAAACACGTTCAAGTGATTTGAACAGGTACTGACTTTTTTACCACATCATGGTAAAGGGTATATAAGATTCGGCTCAGCCGAATTGGTGTATTATTATAAGTTTGTCATTCCGTTTGTAATTTCTATAATATAATTTTCCCAACCTATAAAGTATATATATATTCTAGATCCGTCTGTCTGTTGAAATCAGTTTTTAGAGGTCCCCAGATATCGGCGAGATCCGAATCTTCAATAATTCCTTTAGACATGCTTTCGGAAAGATCGATATTTAAAATCAGCAAAATCGGTCTATAAATAACGGAGATATGAGCAAAAATCCGAGACAACCTCTGAAAATTTCATCAAAAAATCCACATTTGTATCATGCTTTATTAAAAAAGCAACAACAACACTGTGAATTGGTTAAAGATGTACATGTGCGTGTGTAGATGTATTTGGGTTTATTCAGCTGTGTATTTCGTTTTGTATGTTTGGATGACGTTGGCGTCATTGAGTTGTGTATTTTATTTTTGTGAATTCTGTTGAGTTGTTTATTTCGTTATTCTGTTATGAATGTTTAGATGTCTGTTAATTTAATTGCATTGTGTATTTTGTTTTTTATTTTATTTAGCATTGTTGTTTTTCTTTTTGTTTTGCTTTTGGTGTAATAATAATGTACTTTGAAAATAATACATGCTCAACTTTACGAAAAAAAATTCGTAACTTCAATTTTCGTAATATTTACAAAAATTTCGTGTATAATACGAAATATTATTTAATAAAACCCTTTTCTATTTTTACGAAAGTACGAAAACCTTTCGTAATATTTTTTTCTTAAATTTTAGCGAAATTAAACATAATGATATTAATTATATTATAATTAAATAAAACTACAACATTTTTATAAAATTTAAGAAAAAGTATATTATTTTCATAAAAAAAAACAAATTATTTTCATAAAAAATAAAACAAATTATTTTCATAAAAAAATTGAAAATTCGTGTGGAGAATAATTTTGAACTAAAATTAGAAAATTTATTTTAAAATGAACAAAAATGTTTGAATAAATTAATATTTCGTAAATTTTACCATATTTATTCAAAATTCCATTTTTTTCAATTTATGTAAATTAATTTTTTTCAAGAAATTAAAAATTTATAAAACTAATATGTTTAAAATAAACTATGGTGAAGGGTATATAAGATTCGGCACAGCCGAATATAGCACTCTTACTTCTTTTTTTCTACTTTTAAACGCAAATAACTTACAATAGCGCACAATAATATACGTACTATGTGTCTCTTTAACAAATAATTCCAACAAATAATTTGAAAAACTGATCGAAATTAACCGGAATTCTAAATATTCAAAATACTTCATTGACCTGCAAATTCTACTGAAAAACAATAAAATGCAACAACAAATGTATCAAACTTTGTTTTTATATTATTTCTTGGTTTTCCAATTTAACACAAACTATATTCTCAATTGGAAAACATACATTTATTTTACCTATTTTTTCCAATGTGATTTATTAACTAAAAGTAAAATTCTTAAAAAACGTAGGCAAAAAACTTACTTGATTCACTGTATAAATATGGAAATTGTCCTTATTCGTTTGACATTCAAATTTTAATAGGATGACTACAGTATTTTTTATAATTGTATGTACCTCAAATTTTAAATTCCTTTAAAAAGATCTTACCATCAAAAAAAAAAAGAAAGAAGTACGGGTTATACCACATAACATATGTGCTTTCGTACGTAAAAGATTTGGTTCGTGTGTGAAAAATGCTGTTGGATTTAAATTAAATATTTGTATTATTTAAAATCTTGTTCTGCTCTTGTCCAATCGTGTTGTGTGCTTGTAAATAGTGAATATTTTCGTACTCAGAACAATATATGTTTTAAAGTTTAATCTTAAAAACAGCAGACAATACGGATTTAATATATATTGTATTGATATAAATGTATAATATTTTACAAAACAATATTCATAAAAATTATTGATGACTGTTTCTCAAATGTCAAATAACCATCTAGAGTACTACTGACAGCTACAATTCAAAAAATATTATTTTTCAAAATCAGCACACTCAAATTATCTTAAATGTAAGTTTGTAAGAAACATTAAGGGTAAGAGTTACGAAGAAGAGTATAAAAATCGCTTTTAAAATTTAAAATTTAATTTTAAAAGGAGTAACAATCAGAAAATAAAAAACAGAATACGGGTTATACCATATAACTTATGTAAGGTTTGTTTCGTGTATGTAAAATTCTCTTGGATTAATATAAAATATTTGTATTATTAAAATGAAAATCATAGTAAGAACCATATAGTAGTATATAGGCGAAACTAATTGTCAAGGACCCTGTCAAAGACCTAACTGGTGAGAATATATTAGTAGAAGCACAAAAATAATCACAGTTGTTCAAAAGGTACTAAATAAAAAATGTATTTTTTGGACGTTATTCTTTGTGTGTTATTATTGAAATTTTATATGGCAGTGAATGAAAATATTAGTTATTTATCGTTTTGAAAAAATATTTTATCTCAAAACGTATTATAAACACGTCTTTTTGTTATTTTTTTGTTGAATTAAAAAAAGTATGTAAAATACTTTATTAATTTTCAATACTAAAATGTACAGCTTTTCATTTTTCAATTTTAATTAAAATAAAATGTCAAAAAATAAAAAATATTTTTTTTTCGTTTGTAAAATATAAATTATTTTCGGGGTTTTAAATAAATGAAAAGTGTTGAATAAAATAATAAACATTAAGTTTAAGTGATAAGAAAAACTAATAAGTGGTTATATCCTCGTAATTTTGTGAAGAAAATTTGATGTTTAGTGAGTGCGTTTAGTTCTCACAAGTTTGTTTTATTCTCTCAGAGCTCGTCTGTGTGAAGAGAATAAAAATCTTTCTTTGAAAACCCCTTCAGTTTCGCCTATATATATATACTCTATGGTAAGAACGTTGATCTATGGTTTAAAGTTTAAACTTTTAGGTGACTTATTTCTCATTGAGAAACTCTGTCGTTTAAGCGTTTACTTCTTAATGGGATTTTTCCCATTTCCCCCATGAATGTATAGTCGAGCATAGCCGACCATGTGATACCCTACACCAGTCAGTATGTAAAAAATGGGAATTATTTAAAAAAATATAGCATTTCGTGTGTTTGTTAACTTTATTCCGGAAAATTTTATTTATTTTTTGACAAAAAAGAGATTTTTTACAAGAGGGTTCAAAGGGGAGTAAGGGAATATATGTTCCTATCCTTATAAATGTTGGTAGATGTCAACTTCAAAGTTATTTATGTGGAATTTAAAAGTTTTATTAAAGTTTATATGTGAATTTTGACCTCCAAGTCATTTTTTGAAGAGAGTTTGTATGGGTCAAATGAGGCCCGACCATTACAAAAATTGGTAATGCCATTAAATGTTCTATAAAAGTAAGTTTTGCCGACTTTTGTTGGCATAATAGAACTTAATTATTAGTCCAAAGGCCCTACTCGGGGGTACGATTGTTGGGGGCTAGGAGAAATAATGAACCGATATTATCCATTTTCAATGTGCTTGGGCCAAAAAGAGTGTGCGCCAAATTTCATCAAATTATTAAATTATTTCATCAAATTATTAAAATTGCGAACTGTACCTTGCGCACAAGGCTTACATGGACAACCAGCCAGATTTAGACCAGAATCGACTCAGAAAACGATTTTAAGCCTATTGGTATACTTTAAGGTGGGTATAAGACGAATATTTTTGTATGTTACAAACATCAGCACAAACCCAATATATCCTCCCCACTAAAGTGGTGTAGGGAATAATGAAAAACCTTTCTGTGTTTTTTTAGAATATATTCAACACTACAATAGAGCATGCTTTAAGCATTTTATCACTCTTCTTTAGTATGAGAAAAAAAAACCGCATACAATACAGATTTAATCCTAATATATATTATAAATTTCTTTGTAAGATTGTTTATTTGTTTGTGCGTCAATCACGCCTAAACGGATGAACCAATTTTCTTCAAATTTGAAACTTAGAACGATATATGTCTGGAAGCGTCATTAGGCTATATAACTTTCCGAAAATTGGACCAGAAGAGGTAAAAAATAGGTGAAAACGACGAGAAATGGGAAAAAATTGGTACTTTTGTTTATAAAAAAATATTTTTGGCTATTTTAATGCGAAAATATTTTCGATTTAGCATTCTAAAATGTCAGAAATATGTATTAGCAAAGTTGCGTTGTAAAAGTTGGAACAAAACTGGTATCAAAAATTGGGAGAAGTCCGAAAACTGGTAAAATCGGTACTTTTGTGCTTGAAAACGAATTTTTGTATATTCTTATGTGAAATAATTTTCGTTTTAGTTATCTAACTGTAAAAGCTGTGATACACAGTTGTCAGATCTTACAACGTTGTCAGTAAAATGTTCAGAAAATATCTAACAATCGTCTGAACTTATAATTTTTTTTTGCAACTTTGTCAGACTGACAATATTGCAAAACTAAATTTGTAAGTTGGCAGTGTTATTAGACACATGCACATTTTACTACCAACGATCTAACATAGCAAAAGAAATTTTTCTTAGCAATTTTCCGTTGTGAAAGTTTGGTTAAAAATGAAAATGATAAAAATACTTTCGATTAAACTTTTAAAGGGTCAGAAATATTTACTGCGAAATATTAGTTGCGAAAGTTGTACCAAGGCGGGGGGGTGGGGCTTTGAAATAGGCATGTGGGTAATTCAAACTTAACGGGTAATTATGTGTAGTTTAGGTACTTTTTCGGAAATATGCAAATATTTGAGAAGTATTTTGCTATAATCAGTCAAAAGATATATTTTAGAAAAATTAAATTAAAAAGGGGGTTTTCATAAGGACTTTAAGAAATTTTAAATAGAAATATAAAATTATTATTTTTTAAATGAAGAAACAAAAGTAATTTCTATTTATATACTTAAAATTTTAAAAATTTAATAAACTAAAAATTTACTGATAAAAGGAAAGAATTTTGATGTGTAATCTTAAAATGATATAAAGTTATTGAATTTGTCTGAATATTAAATTTATAAATATCAATATTTTTACTAAATTTTGTGATGCAATTACATATTATTATGACAACGACTGAACCGAAATTTATAAAATTTGAACCACATACTTCAAGACTGTTTTGGAAAGCATTTATAGAAATTATTTGAAACATCAATCAGAAAGGGGAAAAATTAGTACACACTTTTTCTCTAAGTCAATGAATATTAATTATTTTAAAGCCCCTTCACACGAGCACACAAGTAATATGATCTGTCAAAATTTTATGTAGAAGGATACGGATACAATCGTCTAAACAAAATATGTAATGAAACCTTACTACATTGAGTAAAATACTGATGGAAAATTTGACATTCGTATGACTCCCTTCGTTGCATTAGATCAGAGATGTATTTTCTGTAAACTCAAAAAAAGTGAAACAGCCTTTTCCATCTTACTTTGTTATTGTTTTATAGCAATCGTGTAAACACAAAAAGTATAAATCATATGATTTTTATTATCTTTTTTGAAATACGGTAAAATTCCATATCTTACTTTTTCATTAGACTTAACGTGAGTAAACTGTGATCGTATGAAGGCTTCTTGAGGAAATACATATTGGTTTTAGCTTTCTTAGTTTTTAGTAAAGTACGTTTTCAAATGCTTTAAAGAGTTTAAATTTTTAAAAATCCAAAATTTTAAGTATTAATATTTTTAATTGTTTTGAAAAGGAAGAAAATATGTGGTTTTTATAAATTTTGTAAAAGTTGTTCTGAATTATATAGTTTGAATGTAGATTTAAATTTCGACATATTAATTTCAGGAGTAAAAAGCAAAGACAATATTAATTGATCTATAGATTTAATATTATAAATCACTTCAAATCCCGGGCAACGCGGGGTACAAAAAACTAGTATATAAATATGTTTATTGTATTTCGAAAGCAGCACACTCAGTGAAAGAGAGTAAATAAAATTAATTTAATAATTTATGCTCAAATTTACATTGAGTCCATTTGGAAAATTACTAGTACTATTAGTTCTAGAAGTATACTATTACTTTTTCAACCGATTGCGTGTTTTAGAACTAATATATTACTAGTTTTTTTTATATGAAAAAAGTCTTCATATTTGGTGGATTTGCCCCAATTTCCCCAGAAAAAATTATTACTCGAAAAATTTAATGATTTTTTATTTTATTTATGAAAATACTTATGTATTTGCACTAGATTTCATTCAGGTTGGTCAGACAGGATACTTATTTTTTAAACATTTAATGAAAAAAATGTATGTTGCGTAAAATTAATTTCTGTAAAGTTACGAATATGTATTTCAAATACATAAAGAAGCCATTTCAAAGTTTCACATTTGTTGTGAATCTAAAAGGTAAACCTTGTAATAAAAAGTCAAACTATTAAATATTATGTAACACTTAAATAGATGACTCGTTATCAGCTTTTACGGTTTGTTCTTACTTCGGTTCCGAACGGTTGGCTTTAAACAGTCTTTTTTTCTGTGATTGAAAGGCTTTTCTTAATGTAGTATCTGGATCATCAGCAACTGCAGCAATGACATCTAAATAACGAAATAAGTATATACGTTATGCAAAGCTTTTAACGATAAAGAAGTTTATAGATAAATTTACCTATCAATGCAGAATAAAAATTTTAAAATTTTTTGATACTCTGTTTTCCATGCGTACCATCTACTCCATGATTATATTGTCCAAAAATTTCTTTTAGGTATCGCCCAACATTTCCTTTCAATAACGATTTCATTCGTCGTAACTACAAAAAGGCAAATATTAACCCCCGGGACTGACGTGGTAGTCTGACAGACACCAAAAAATCAGAAAATTTTGATTTTTCAATTTGTAACTTGTCAATAATCACTGTTTAATAAAATAATTACGTAGACCCTTAAACTATTAACAGAAATAATTTAAGTAGGTTTCAAAACGAGATCTTAGAAAACATAAGCTTTCAAAAAATGGTGTCCAGCAGACACTACGTCGGTAAAAAAGTTATAAATAATGCACGTCGGTTCCAGAGGGTTAAGGGCCTTATGCAAAAACGATTAGTAAAGTTAACAATTGTTTGCTACACACTTTTTTCATATAAAAACAGGTTTTAATAACCATTGTTAACTTAATAATCGTTTTTGCATAAGCCAATAAAGCTTTTATTATACCCTACACCACTTTAGTGGGGAGGGTATATTGGGTGTGTGCTGATGTTTGTAACATAGAAAAATATTCGTCCAATACCCACCTTAAAGTATACCAATCGACTTAGAATCATTTTCTGAGTCGATTAAGCTATGCCCGTCCGTCCGTCTGGCCGGCTGGCTGGCTGTCCATGTAAACCTTGTGCGCATTAATTAGATGAAATTTGGCACACCCGCAGATAATTAGATGAAATTTGGCACACCCGCTTCGGTCCATTATTTCGACTAGCCCCCATACAACCGTACCCCCCAAATAGGGTTTGGCTTATAATTTATTTAAATGATGTATTATGTAAACAAAAGTCGACAAAACTTATTAAATGATAAAAACAAATATTACAAATCGACCTTCTAAACTTTGAACTTTAATAGTGAGCTCTTCACAATGGATACACTTTTTGTTGACTAAAAATAAAAAATTAGAAAAAATTAACGGTTAGTAAATTATTTATGTATATAAAATCGATAAATGCAACAAAAAACCTTACTTTTGGTGATATATTTCGAACTGGACAAAGTCTAAATGCACTTCAAAAGACATTCTGTATTTAAAATGCATCAATACATAATTTGTATGAAATTCGAAAAAAGCTTCAAGTGAATAGATTGTTTTGTCTTAGATCCGTTTTTGGCCTTTAAGCGGAATGGACTATAAGCGAAAAGTACTGTAGATGTATGCTGTCTAATAGTGTTTGCGTAATCATTTTCATTCTTATTTTTTCCAGTGGCGATTGTTTTCCCAAAAACGATTGGTTATGATGCTCAGGATATTTTCTTGTTGCAAAACCTTCATCTTCAATTAAATTTCCGCAAACTGTGCTGTACGTGTTTTGATTTTTTTGGCCACCTGTGTGCATTTTGTACACCAGCAAATGACTTTGCTGGTGTATTACGACACATGTTTCGAAATTGTAAAGAAATAGTCTTACCAGAAATATTAAGGCTACCATTTAAAACATTAACTTCTTCAACAAGGCCTTTAAAAAAGCATTTCTTTAACGTTTACGAGTTTGATAAGAATAGGCTGCGTTCTAGAACTCTTGAATATGTTAAAACCATTAACGTTAACATCTAATTCCACCGTTGCATAGTTCTGAAAATATCTTCCACTTTTTTAACTGTAATACTTTTAACTGCAATTTTAGTAGTTAGAAGTATTCCACTTTGCAAGCAATTCTTCCGCGCAGCTTCTAGTAGGTTTAGTTTTAATTATTCACTTTTTTAATTTTTGCCTCAATATATTTTTTTCTGGGATCCTTTGGGGTTCGTGTTCTTGTGTGACTTCTTTCTCCAAACACATTTGAGGCATAATGTTATTTTCAAAATTTTTACACTCTTTGAAGTTTTCTTTATATTTTTCATAATATAACACTCTTTTTTTTATATTTAAATACATGATTCTTCACCTTTTACAATATCTTTTGGATCTATTCATTTAAAAAATGTTTTAAAATTACCTTTTAATAATATTTTAAAAATTTATTGTTTAACAGACAAAAACACAAAAAACGAAGTGTAAAATAATGTTAATATATTTTCCATGTAAATAAAAATAAAAAAATAATGGAAGGTTTTTAAAAATTAAAGAAATAATGTAACGTGTATAAAAATATCCTCCAAGTACTTTTGCGCTCATATACGGTGCTATAAATGTCAACTAATTGAAAATATTTACGGGATAATGTTGTAAATAGGCTTGTGTATCAGGAATTAATATTTGTTAAGCAGTTTATGTCGTTGATTCACTTTTATTTAAATTCCTATTATTTTTATTATTCCTCACGAAAGTGAAGGGTATAAGGGTATAACTTTCGACAAACAAGAAATTATCTTTATGTTTAACAATAGAGATTTCTCTATGTATAACTCCATCAAAAAACTTCCAAGCTCTCATTCTCTTAATTTGGTAGTTACGTACGTGTGTTGGAAAATAAACCAGGGAGCTCTATTGAGAGCTCGCTGCGCTTGTATGCTCTAGTGTGTCCTAATCAAAGACGAAGGAATTTGATTAAGTTTAACCTACGTATCTCTTGTCCGCCATGTAGCCATAAATAGATGATCTGTCGTTATTAATTTCCTTGTACCACCGAGATGTGAAGTTATAAGTACTATTTTTGTCGATTGCGCTGTAGTGGCTGTTAATTAATTTCTTTATATCTCTGCGGTTAAGATTAATGGTTGAACATAATTGTTGCCTTTCCGCATTTCGAGCGGTGAGGACTGTGGCAGTGGCGTTAAGGCTTGTGTTTGTTGCTTGGCTTTCGACAGTTTTGCGTCTCGCTCGCACTGATGTAGTGTATTACTTCATATAACTTTTCAAAGTTATATGTTGTCAAAGTTATATGTTTATATGTCAATTATTCGGGTTTTTGTCTTATTCGGTTTATTCGACAAATAATTATTTGAGGTTTTACGTTAGCCGGTTAATAATCGGATAATTAAAAATTATTCGGTTATTCGAATAAAGGGAAACGGGATGTTACTATTGCTTTTAATAATAATTTTCTTCATATTACACCCTGTAACAATTTTGAAAATAGCACTCACACATGGAAAAGTGGATAAGCATGTGAAAATAGAATAGCATACCCCGATTTTTGTGTCCTTATAAAAGGATTTCAAAGTTTAAAGGAGTTAATACTAATTGTCCACAGTTTCCTGCACGCATAGATTTTTTAATGTTTGAAAATAACTTTTGCACGATTTATAAACAAAATTATTATTTTCACATCTTTCACTTCAATTCTATGATTAGTTTTTTCCGAAATATTAGAAGTTATTCCTGTTTATGTGAAATGTTTTTCTATATAAAGAAATTACTGTTTTTAAGATTTTCAATGAGTTCTAAAATTCATACTTTCCATTGAACAATAGTTCAACTATAACTGTTGCTAAAGAAATATGTACTCAAGAACACAGTTATGTTCCCAAAAAACTTGCTGTAGAAATAAAGGCGATATAATTATTTCCGTGATTTCTTTTCAAAAATCATCAAATAAATTTTCTTTATTATATAAAAATGACTAAGAAATTAAAAAAGAAGAAAATTTATTATAAAAATATTACATTTTGTAGAAAATATATAGTAATTTTACTGCTAAATAGTGAGTTTTTATTAATCGGTTAATCGATTGAAATTATTCGGTTTATTCGTTATTTGAAATTTGACAATTTTCATTTATTCGAACGATTAATCGACAAAAATTAATCGATTAACCGAACAACGATTAATTGGTTGAATACTCTATTGTCTACATTAACCTCGCACTTTCGTATCACCTCAAGTGAGATTATGTTTTATTAGTGGAGACCATAAAATACTCAAACGTTTATACCCTGATGGAAACCATTAGACATTACGATTTTGCCATAAAATTGTGCAAAAATTAATACTTAAAGCCTCATTTTCTGAAAAACTCCAAAAAGTGTCATTTTTGCATATAAACGCATTTACAAACTTTGGCGGCGATGCGAGGGCTCTTACCATCAAAATAATTAAATGATATTTTACAGTCTTCCATTTGACGTTAAAATACAACGTAATTTCACTATTGGAAGTTGATCCGAGCGAAAAGCCTGTTTTCGACCCGCCCTATTATACATGTTTCTAAAAAGTTAATAGTATTATTTGTAAAAGTTTTATATTTTAGACCTTTCATAATTAAAATGGCTGTTTCTCCACCTCTTATAGCACCAATTATATCTCTTCTAATAACATCGTAATTAAAAAACTGAATTTTATGTTTTAATTTAGTTTCATTTAAATGAACTAAATCTGGGTTACGTTCAATTAAAAAATTTTGCTATCGTATATTCTACTATTATTTATTAATGAGTTTACATTAATATGTGTTATTTTTAGAGTTTTTCTTAACAAGTTTATCTGATTATTATCCATTTTTATATCTGTAACATAGAAAATATTGTATCAATACGAGCTGATTGAATTTGTAATTGTGTCTGTAGACTAGAAAATTGATTATTTAAGTTTATTAACATATTCTTCAGTTCAAAAAATAATGAATTATTAGCTGTGTTATCTGATTTTTCTGATTCAATATTACTGCCTCTTAAAGCATTTGTAAAACTAAACTCTGGATTAGTAAATTTGCCAGTGTTAATGTTTTTATTTTCAAATTGTATTTTTCTCTTAGATCTATTTTTTTGTTGTAATTGTTTATATTTTTCCCATCGTTTGTATGAAGCTGGGTGGCCATATTTGTTGCATACAACACAAAATAATTTTCCTTTTCATCCGGTTGTACTGTATCTGTAGGACATTTTCCCTTTTCATTACTTTTATCGCACTTTACACCTGTATAAAATGTTCCCATTTTATACAGTTAGAATAAGACCTTAATGTTTTTTTAATTTATTTACATTACTGTCCGGTGTTATTTAGACCAAAAAAATTGGTAATTTATAACCCTATTCTACCGATTTTTTTGTTGAAAATTGATCTACGTTAATAAATTTTAAATCGTAATTTTTAAACTGATTTAATTCATTTAAACATTTTTTAGAAAATATTTCTGTATCTAAATCTTTTAGTAGATACGTTTTAGTCTTTATACTTTGTTTACTCTTTGCATTTCGTCCATAACATCAATAGCTGAATTCAGTTTTTATACCCTACACCACTATAGCGGGGAGGGTATTATGCGTTTGTGCTGAAGTTTGTAACATCCAAAAATATTGGTCCTAGACCCACCTTAAAGTATACCAATAGCCTCAGAATCACTTTCTGAGTCGATTTAGCTATGTCCGTCTGTCTGTCTATGTGTCCATGTAAACCTTGTGTGCACGCTACAGGTCGCAATTTTCAAGATAATTTGATGAAATTTGGCACATACTCTTTTTTAGGTTCAAGGACGATCGCTATTGAAAATGGTTGAAATCGGTCCATTATTTCTCCTAGCCCCCATAAAACCGTACCCCCCGAATCGGGTCTTTAGGCTCATAATTACGTTAAATGTATTATAATGTCAACAAAAATCAACAAAAATTAGTTTTATAGAACAGTAAATGACAATACTAATTTTTATAGTGATCGGGCCTCATTTGACCCTAGCCCCCATACAAACTCCCTACAGAAAATGACTTGTAGGTCAAAATTAGCTTATAATTACTAATAAAACGATTAAAATCTACATAAATGACTTTGAAGTAGACGTTAATTCATCTACCAAAATTTATAAGGATAGGACCATATTTACCCCTTCTACCCTATGAGCCCTATTGCAGAAAATCTCTTTTTTTGTCAACAATAAGTAAAAATATTCCACAATAAAACAAATTAAATGCTTTATTTAAAAAAATCCACAATATTAACATTCTGACTGGTGTAGGGTATCATATGGTCGGCAATGTCCGACTATAAATTCATACTTGTTGAGTTTTATCTTTATTTTCTCTCACGTGTTTTTCAAATTTCTTTATCATATCTTGATCACATTGTTTATCATTTTCAATATACAGTACTGAATAATAATTGTTCTTGTAGAGTTTAAGTTAAGGTAAATCCATATTTTCATTTTTTCTTTTTCCACAAGTTTCTCTATTATTATTATTATTATTATTATTATTATTGCTTTTTGATTTTACATTTTTATTATTTTCTGAGTTTAGAGCATTTTGCTCACTCATTACAATAATTTAGTTTTTTTTTATCTCTTTGTTATTATTTGTATTTTTTGAAAATAAAATATATATGTATAATCAAATATTTATTATTTTTAAGAAAGAAAAAGAAATAAAAAATTCAATTTCAAATTAAGTTTTGTAAAGAAGTCTTTTATGTTTATGATCAGCGTAATGTGTCTATCGCTCACCACGGTCACGATCGAACTCCACCTTTTTTCTTTTTTATATATTTAAGTGCCTCATAAATAGCAAAAATCTCCGCAGAGAAAATTGAGTTATAGCAACTGAGCTTTGAGACCTTTAATTTAATTTTAATTGCTCTATAAATAGTAGAGGGTACTTTGGGGATTTTCCTGGAATGGCTTATTTTTTAACTATTTGTTTTAATGGATTTCCTTCATTAGAAAGCATTAGAAAAGAGTTTTGTGGTAAGTATATCTCTTTGACCATCCAGAGATCTAATACTTGTTTCGTATCGAGTATTTGCTACTGGCGTTGAGCGTAACGCTCCAATTGATGTTAGAGAGCTTTTGTAATAGAAATGATATAAATTGCATTACAATTCCATTTTGGGTTCGATAAGCATTTCAAAATTTACAATAGTTGTGATATATAGCTTAATAATTGTTCTATGTGATCTCTTCGAAGTTTATCAACCTTATTTAGTTTAAAGTTTGAAGATCGAATTTCACATCTACAATTTTTAATTTAAGTAGTGGATAGGGTTGCAGCCGATGTTTCGCACCAGTTATTAATATCTGTGAAGACATTATCGAGATTTAGTAGCGTACGTTCCCCCCTAGGAGATCGAATTATTAAATTAAAATCATCTGCGTAAGCGCAGAAATCAATTTCCCTATGAAGAGTAGTAATAGAGCATAATTTGTTATATGCTTTGACAAATGGGATTACGGGTTAGGAGAACCCTATGGTATACCATTATATAATGGAAAAGTTTTGGAATATTGGTTATTGATGTCCACTGTTATTCTCCTATTAGTCACAAAATGTCTAACATATTTAATGATGTTTGGACCTATTTGCTATTCCATCATTTGGTCCAGTATTGAATGAATGCCTATTTTTTCAAATGCTCGCTCGAAGTCTAGTGATACGATGGTCGCATACTTGCGTAGCGAGAGCCAATTAGCAAGTTGATAGTCTACATACAGTAGACTTCACCATGGGATTCGTTTCGATCTAGAATGTGTTTGAGGATTAGCATTATTAGCGGCTTGTAATGTTATACTGCAAATTTTTGCAGTTTCCTTATTTATATTATTCGTTACTAATCTTGTTTTCTCCAAGTTTGTACAAAAAGATTTTGAAATTTAGTCCAATCGGCAAGGTTTGTAATGAATTTGGCTTTAATAGTATTATAAACTGTATTTATTGAAATCATTGATGACGTATTTTTAGCATATAAGTTATAGTTTATAGGAATTGGGATGTTATTTAGGGAATGTATGTGGGTTTCTTGTATGCATTTTATTTTTGGGGAGTGTTTTTATACCCTTCACCTTCGTGAGAAGGGTATATATAAGTTTGTCATTCCGTTTGTAATTTCTATAATATAATTTTCCGACCCTATAAAGTATATATATTCTGCATCCTTATAGATAGCGGAGTCGATTAAGTCATGTCCGTCTGTCTGTCTGTCCGTCCATCCGTCTGTCTGTCTGTCTGTCTGTCTGTTGAAATCAGTTTTTAGAGGACCCCAGATATCGGCGAGATCCGAATCTTCAATAATTCTATTAGACATGCTTTCGAGAAAATCGCTATTTAAAATCAGCAAAATCGGTCAGTAAATAACGGAGATATGAGCAAAAATCCGAGACAACCTCTGAAAATTTCATCAAAAAATTGTTATAAAAGCAACAACAACACTGTATATAGAAAAAGACGTACACGTGTGTGTGTAGATGTATTTGGTTTTATTCAGCTGTGTATTTTTTTTGTATGTTTGGAATCCAGACTTTTTGGTACTCTTGCATTCTTCAAAAGGTACTTTGAAATTTCTATAATACTGACCCTAGAAACATGAAATTAAACATGTATGGCCCGGATTAAGTGAGAACCCATAATAGGGGACTTCTTGGTACTTTTGCATTCTTCAAAAGGTATTTTTTGAATTTTCTATAATATTGAACCTAGAAACATGTAATTAAGTATGTCTGACTCCGATTAAGTGAGAACTCATAAAAGGGGACTTTTTGGTACTTTTTTTCCTCAAAGGGTACTTTTTGAAATTTCTATAACATTGAACCTAGAAACATGAAATCAAGTATGTAGAGTCCGGATTAAATGAGAACCTATAAAAGTGGACCTTTTGGTACTATTCATTCTTCAAAAGGTACTTTTTGATATTTCTATAATACTGAACCCATAAGAACCCATAATAGGGGACTTTTTGGTACTTTTCGTTCATAAAAAGGTAGTTTTTAAATTTTTATAATATTAAACCTAGAAACATTAAATTAAGTATGCAGAGCCCGGATTAAGTGAGAACATATAAAAGCGGTCTTTTTGTACTTTATCGATCTTCAAAAGGTACTTTTTGAAATGTCTGTAATACTTAGCCTGTATGGACCGTATTAAGTAAGAACCCATAATGGGAGACTTTCTCATACTTTTCGTTCATCAAAAGGTAGTTTTTAAATTTCTACAATATTGAACCTAGAAGCATGAAATTAAGTATGTAGATTCTGGATTAAATGAGAACATAAGGTATTTCTTGAAATTTCTATAATACTGAACATAGCAACATGTAATTAAGTATGACCCGGATAAAGTGAGAACCCATAAAAGGAAATTTTTCGTTTCAAAAAGTACTTTTTAAAATTTCTATAATATTAAACCAGGAACATGAAATTAAGCATGTATGTCCCGGATTAAGTGAGACTCTGAATTTTCGAAAATATCGGTAGTACAACATTAAGAAATAGAGAGGTTACCACAATTTTACAATACCTGTAAAACGGCTCGCTAGTAAGGTAGCGGGTTATAAGTTAGTTCGTATTAGTTATACAGGTAGCCATTCATGTTCCATTGTAAAATTTTAAGTGTTATTTAATAAAAGTATAATAATTCGTAATGATTTTATTTTTGTAGATATTAGTGAATAACCTTAATGTGTTTATTAAGTTTATTCTTTGTGATGCATTTGTTTTTAGTGAAATATTTTTTTCATTTCATTGAAATATCCCATTATTTCTTTGAGAAATAATGAAAATATTAAATGAGAAATATTAAATGATATAATATAGGGAGAACATAAATGATTAAAATATATTAAGATAGATAGGTAATGGAGAGCGTTTTGGAAAGATGACTCTAGATTTAAGAGCGTAAGCTAAAAAAGGAGAATAATGGTATAATAATTGTAACAGTTATTACAATTATTAAATTTAAATAGTTTTTAATATTTATAGATGTAAAGTTGTTAACATCATTAATATAATAATGTACGGGTTTTATTGATATAAAATTATAGGGTAAAGTGTAGGAGACATGAATTTGGATATGTATAGAGAGAATAACTAAAATTAAATGGAGTTATTTTCAGTGTTGACACTTTGGTTATTATTAACCAAAATTGGTTATTTTTATTTTGCATGTGTACATGTGAATTATTTTTTCGTTTTGGTTATTTTTTGCAAACAATTGAACTAAAAGCTGTTTGCTTTTATTCCAAAAATAAAATTAAAAAAAAAACTTCTTTTATCTCTAGTTTTAAATTAATTATGTTAATATACATATCGTCCTGTTTTGAATTTTGGTAATATTTATGTGGAATGCAATTTGTACATCCACTGCCCAGCAAAATATTTGCTTACAAATTCACTAGAAAAATCACCAGAACTCATCGGGTAAAGTACTTACAATTCTACTAGAAAAAGTACTTATTTTGTTAAGATGTTTTTAGTAGAGTTATTTATAGAATATTTATGAAAAATAAAAATAAAAAGTCGACACAGACTGGGGTTGAACTCAATACCTTCCGTCTACCAGTTGAATGCTACTCTTACTACACCACTGCTTAGTTGTTTTATTGTGCGTCAAATAATAGTTTTCACACACAAATACTATTTTATTTTCTGTTTGTCTAAAAATAGACATTTGATATCGTGTTCACAAAAAAAAAAGGAAAAAAAACAGAAAAAGTAACTGTTTTATTTTTGTTTGTTTCTTTATTTTGATTTTTTTAAACTTTACCTACAAAGTAAGTCATTAATGAAGTTCTTAATGGTAATCGTTGTAAGCAAAGATTTTGCTGGGTGGTTATACTTATGTGCACAAAGGTATTTTTCGATATCTTAATTGGTTAGGATTTAGCAAAAGTACCTATGAGTTTTTCCACATATCAAATGAGTTGATTAAAATCATAACAACACCGTAATATTATTTTATTTACACTAGTCAATCTATCACTTAACTTAAAATCACTTTTTGGGTCGATTCAAACTCGAAAAAAAATTGATGAGAATAGTCTACGTACTTAGTAGATTATGTCCTCTAACTTAAATTTAAAGTATAATTGCAACTTCTATACCTATTTGAAATTTTGCATAAACAAATACAAATTTGCCGAAATTCGAAGATAAATGATTTTATAAGAATAAATAAAGCATTTTCTGCTAATTGATACAAAAATAGTATCACAATATCTTTAAAGTATTAATCAACTGATAGTTTTAAGTAACACAGCTAAGGAAAATGAAATTGTATTGTATACAAAAGTTGTAATAACATCTAAACTCGTAAAACGAACAATAATCGCGATATATGCAAAGATTTGATACTCATGACCTTCTACTATCTCATCATGACTTTTAGTTCTTTATTTACATTTTCTAGATGATGTTGTATACTAGTTTTTATTTTACCATCTTAAATTCTATATTTTGGTCAATTTGTCTGATAATTTAGATAGATTACGTTTACAAATAATGCTGAAGTTATGAATGTAATGCTAACATCCGCTACATGGTATTATAATTTAAACCCAAATTTCGAACGAAATCTTCAAATCTGTACAGAAAATGGGAAGAATTTTATAATTTAAAATTGTTTTCCAAAAAGACATATGAGGAGTATTTTTAAATTGCGCTAAAACCCGTTAAAAACTCAGTTATTTTTTAAAATAAATATTAATTGCATTTGTTATCGAATCTGCGAAGAGACATATATTTATTGTTGAAAACGGGATGCCAAAATATTTTTAATTGACCTAGTTTGATTGGTATAGAAAATGCGAAATATCGGTCAACGATTTCACCTAGCCCCCATACTATGCCTTATTCAGAAAATTACTATATTGCTTAAAAATATAATCTATAGCGATAAAACTCAATATAAAAAAGTTTTATTGGAAATGTATTTGTCAAAATTTATCGGAATATAATTGACCCTATCCTTCATAAAAAGTCACCTCTGAAAATGATCATAATGTACTGCAATATAGCAACAAAATTCAATATAATCAAAGTTTAAAGGAACTAAAATATCTTTGTCAGATTTTATGAGAATTGGTCAATAATTGACCATACGTCTCATATAAGATCCCGTACAGAAAATTACATTAAAGCTCATAACTGTCTTCATAATACCAGTTTAGCGACGAAATTTAACATAAAACAAATAAAAATAATTTTGTTTACTTTTTTCTTAATTTGGTTATTTTTTATTCGAATTTTGTTGTGGCAACACTGGTTATTTTAGTAAACAATTTTTTTTATCTGTTTGAGAGAGTGTATTAATATTAAATTATTTTTTGCCTGTTCGAGCTGATTTACGGGTGGTTTGTTTTTTAATTATATCCCTTAGTTTTTTTACGCGTTTTTGGGTTTTGGTTGTTTTCCAGGAGTTGTATGTGATGAGCTACTTAGATGGTCTGTTTCAATTTCTGATTGTGAGTACAATACATTTTGTTGGGAATGTCTTTGCTTATATATTATTGCAGCCTTTATCTTTCCTGCTTTTTTAGAGTTGAGATGGCTTGGATTTTTTGGACAGCATTTATAAAAAACATGTTTGTTGTCGTCAATATTATGATTTTTACAAAATATGCACGCTGGTGGATAGGAACATTTTTCTTTGTTTTCTTTATTGATATGGAATGCGCTGGAGCAATTACCGCATATTTTTTCGTTTTTAAAAACTTTCGCTATGTGTCCGTTTTGTTGGCAGTTTTTGCACTTTAATTGTAGTGCAATGTAAGGACGTACTCTAACTTTTTCGTAACCGATTCCAATGTTTATTGTTTTTTGAGAGAGATCGTTATTCTAAAATTTGATCGATTTGCGAGCTTAAAAAAATTCTTTAAAAAATAGGATTATTTAAATAAAAGCATTTGATTTGTTTTTTAACTTTATTCCGGAACATTTTTACTTACTTTTGGCAAAAAAAATATATTTTTTGCAAGAGGGCTCAAAGGGGAGTAGAGCAAAATATGGGCCTATCCTTATAAATGTTGGTAGAGGAATTCACTTCTACTTTAAACTTATTTATGTAGAATTTAAAAGTGTTATTAGTGTTTATAGGTGAATTTTGACCTTCAAGTCATTTTTTGAAGGGAGTTTCTATGGAGGCTAAGGTCAAATGAGGCCAAATTTCATCCAATTATCTTGGAAATGGCGACCTTGCGCACGAGGTTTATATGGAAAGCCAGCCAGACGAACATAGCTTAATCGACTCAGAAAACGATTCTAAGCCGATTGGTATACTTTAAGCCTTTCAAGGTCAAAAATAAAACTGTCATCAAAAAGTACCACCAATATTTTTTATAAATATTGTTTTGTAAAATGTCTTCTTACACATATAACAATACAATATTTTTTGACATTATATGAAGCTGTTTTTTATATGTTGTTAAAAAGCACATTTTCAAAAGTAGTCATTAGTTATAATTTCTTAAAACCTGATTTAAAAATACTTGAGATTCAAAATCTCAATTATAAATATATTAAATTCTTAAGTTACATCTAAAAGAAGAAAATTAAAACTAAAGTTGAAAATTATACTAACAAAATGCCCTAAAACATAGTCTATTTTAATGTCGAATATATTCGACAAAACCGCGGAAAGTGTTAAGGTGGATATAGGACGAATATTTTTGTATGTTACAAACATCAGCACAAACCCAATCCTATCGAGCTGTTTAAAAAAAAAAAGTATGTTAAATTTCAACATCGACTTACTCAGAATGCATTTTATGCTTTTAGATTACTTAAATCCCCGGATTACGACATTCTAACAATAGATAGAGTTTAGGTGTACCTATGATTTTAATTTAGCGGATTTCGGAAAAATCTATTTTTTAATATTTAGATAATTCAATTTGAAATCAAAGAAACGTGCATCAAAAAAAGAACAATGGATTATTTAAAAAAAATTCATTGGTCGTTATTCAGACAATAATGACATAAAGTTAAATCCATATACAAAGAAAATATATTAAGTAAAAAAAATCTATTAACGAACTATCATTTTAAATTTTCTCATACTCTCTAGTGGCAAATTTTGTATAGTACGCGAATCGAATCCAGAAACAAATTGTTACAAATTATTGACAACTGATATAATATTTGCACATAATAATGATACGGTTAATTTTGTTATTTCACGTATGTTTATAAAAACAAAGCAATAACAACAAAGCAGATGTTGTTATTGACTAGAAACATGAAATATGTGGAGCATGGCTTGGTACTTTTAGGAAAGCGAGCAGACTTTCAACTGGGGGATGGGTCTTGGAGCCACCATATGAATTAATAAGAAAAAGTCATATATCTCAGAAAGAATGAAAACAATGACATTCATCTGAACATTTAGAGTATATATTAAAACTTTTTAAATTTATATTCATTTTTTTATTATATGTATGTATGTATGTATTTATTTATGTATGTATGTATGTATGTATGTATGTATGTATGTATGTATGTATGTATGTATGTATGTATGTATGTATGTATGTATGTATGTATGTATGTATTTATTTATGTATGTTACATGTATGTATGTATGTATGTATGTATGTATGTATGTAGATTTGGAAATGAAAAACTTTTTGTTGTCGTTAAATTGTTAGTTCAGACAATTGTAAGAAAACATTACAATTTAATTGACAATTGCGAGACAATAAATTTATCTGCTAGCAAATATTTTTAGTAGCCAAATCTTATTTTAGTTGCACATGTGTTTTTAAAGTACCGTGTTGCCAACAACAAAAAATTATCTGACAATATTATTGTTTTACAATTTACTGACAATGTTGTATGACAAAAATTTACACCGTTGTTACCCCTTGTTTTTATTCGACAAATAACAAAAACATCGGCAAAAAAAATTTAAATTGTTTGTTTATGGTAATGCATAGGGGTAACAAAACCCTGATTTTCATTAATTTAACTGAAATAATCCTATATTTTATAAAAAAATAACGTTTATTGAAATTTGTATATAAACACTAATTTCCCTAAAACTTACTATGAAAATTTTACAATGCAATGAAGTTTGTTATCAATACAACGTTGTCTAAACATTTATTTAGGCAACATTTGCATAACGGTCCTATAATGGGGTAAATTCAAAATAAATCGACCAAAAAACGCTGTTTTAAATTTTTGTCCCTTCGACACGTACGTAAATTCTAATGAAAACTTAAGATGAAATTCCATGAGTATTTTAAAAAAGATAATAAAAGTAGTATGATTTATACTTTTTGTGTTTACACGATAGGTATACAACAATAACAAAGTAAAAATACGTCCCTGATCAAATACGACGAACACAGCCATACAAATGTCAAATTTTCCATCAGTATTTTACTCAATGTAGTAGAATTCATTTAATATCGCATCCGTATCCTCTACATAGAATTTTGAAGATCATATTACTTGTGTGCTCGTGCGAAGGGGCCTAAAAAATACTTTTAATTGACGTAGAGAAAAAGTGTGCAGTAATTTTTCCCATTTCTGATTGATGTTTCAAAAAATGCCTATTAATGCTTTCCAAGACAATATTGAAGTGTGCAGTTCAAATTTCATAAATCTTGGTTCAGTCGTCATAGTGTGTGGTTCAAATTTCATAAATCTCGGTTCAGTCGTTGTCATAGTGTGTGGTTCAAATTTCATAAATCTTGGTTCAGTCGTTCTCATAATGAGACCTAATTGCATCAAGAAATGTAGCAAAAATACAAATATTTCCTTTGCAGTTTAATTTGTCAAAAGTATTAATATTTAAAAATTCAAAATTCACACAAATTCAAAAACTTCATATTATTTTAAGATTACACAACAAAATTCACAAAAATTCGTTCCTTTTAGCTGTAATTTTTGGTTTATTAAAATTCTAAAATTTTAAATATATAAGTAGAATATACTTTTGTTTCTTCTTAAAAAAATAATAACTTTATTGAGTTCCTTATTTCGTCCAATTGGAACTTCTAAAATAAATATATATTTCTGTTTAAAATTTCTTAAAGTCCATCCATCCATTTAGGTATGGACCTTATGAAAAACACGAAATCCTTTATACCCATTTTAATTTAATTTTTCTAAAATATATCTTTTGACTGATTACAGCAACATACTTCTCAAGTATTTGCATATTTCCGAAAAAGCACTAAACTGCACATAATTACCCATTAAGTTTAAATTACCCACATGTCTACTTTACCCCCTACTGGTCCAACGTTCGCAACGAATCACACATCGAAAGTTAAATCGAAAGTATTTAGGTTTAGAACAGACAAAAACTTGCAATTTAGTTTTGCAATATTGTCAGTCTGACAATGTTGCAAAAAAAAAAATTGTAAGTTCAGACGATTGTTACATATTTTCTAAACGTTTTACTGACAACATTGTTAGATCTGACAACCGTGCAATACGGCTTTTTGATAGTTAAATCGAAAATAATTTCGAGTTAGTATATACAACAAACCGTTTTCAAGCACAATAGTACCGATTTTCCCAGTTTTTCGTCCTTTTACTAATTTTTGATACCAGTTTTGTTCCAACTTTCGCATCGCAACTTTGCTAATACATATATCTGACATTTTAGAATACTAAATCGAAAATATTTTCGCAATAAAATAACCAAAAATAAGTATAAAAGTACCAACTTTTCCCGTTTTTCATCGTTTTCACTTATTATTTACCCCTTCTAGTCCAATTTTAGGAAAGTTATATAGCCTATTGACGCTTCCAGATATATATCTTTCTATGTTCCAAATTTGAAGAAAATTGGTTCATCCGTTTAGCCGCGATTGACGCACAAAGAAATAGACAGAAAACAAACAAATTAACATTCTTAGAAAGAAATTTATAATATACTAGCTAAAACCCGGTGTGGTTCGCTACCCCAATCGAAATTAAATACATAATAATCAAAAAAAGTATTTATTCAGTTAAAGATTTCTCTTGATAACAATATATTTCATTTAAATTTCAAAATAAGTTATGATCTATTTATTTCCTACTTGCTAAAATTTAATATATACTTTTATACTTAAAAAATTATTCTAATGCCTTGGGATATACAATATTTTTTGTTTTGTATATAAAAAGCCCACTTAGCTCTAATAGGTTTCAGATATACGAATTTTTTATTTCATTCATATTGGGGTACCAAGCCCCCCAGATGAAAGTCCGCTGTTTTTTTCTTAAAAATTTTCAGATGAATATTAAAGTTCTTCGTGCAAAATTTTAAGAATTTAGTTGTATTGGTTTCCAGGTAAACGAATTTTTGTATTTGGCCGCTCCCCTCATGGGTTGTCCGCCAATTTATTACCGAAAATGTTTACATAGATGTTTATATTATTCGTGCAAAATTTTAAGATTCTAATAGTATTAGTTTCAAAATAAATGAATTGTTCTATTTAATTTATATGGGAGATACCACGCCCCCTAACGCTAGTCCTCCCACATATTATCCGAAATAATCATATAGCCAATAAAGTGGCTCCAACAAAATTTGAGGACTCTAACTCAAATATACGGATTTTATATTTTCTTAATATGGTAGTGGCTCCTCGCCCACAAAATAAAAAGTAGCCTATTACCTATTCTAGACATACAGGAATACGCTATGAAAATTTCAAGAAAATCGGTTTAGCCGTTTAGTAGTCTATAACGTTCAAACATACAAACAAACACACATTAATTTTTATATATATCGAAGGTAACAACTAATATTAATTATTAACAACTAACAGTAAAAAACAAAATGATGAACATTCTTATCGAGGCGACCATTATAACTGGAAAGTACACATCGGAGATGCCATTCCATTTTAAGCGCCTGCAATTTCCTATTAGCCTACATTTGCAATGACGATTAATAAAGCTCAGTCCATGCATGTTTGTGGAAAGTTACTTGTACAAAGTTTGGGGACTCTCTACGTGGCACCTCGCTCATTTAAAATTTCAACATAAAAAGTAGGAAGATATTGTGAACATTTTAAGAAAATCGGTTTAGCTGTTTATTTAGTCATCTATAAAAACATACAAACACACATTCATTTATTTTTAAATATATGAATAGAAGATATATACCAATGTGCTTTGCTACCCTAAAAGTAATATAAATAATATACTCACCTCAAGATTTTGAAATTTTTAACTACAATAGTTTTCCAGATTATTGCAAGTTCGCCAATTTCTATTTATATATGAAAAATTTTAATTATCTAACAGTTTTCAAGATATACGAAATTTTGTAATTTATTCATATATGTTTTGCAAAGCCCTCCATTGCAAATTAATTTCATAGATAGATAAAAATTGGCGAACTTGCAATAATTTGCCCGTTATCTTCTAAATGATCACATTAATGTCAATGTTATTCATGTAAAATTTGAAGATTCTGCTCTAATAGTTCCTTCAAGCTCGGCAGATAAAAGTCCGTCCTTTTTCCTCCAAAATGTTCAGATGAATATTAAAGTAATGTACAAAATTTGAAGAATTTAGTTCTATTAGTTTCCCAGTTGAACGAAATTTTGTATTTAATTCATATGAGAGGTGTCAAGTCCCACATTGGAAGTCCGCCCGTTATACTCTAAATGTTCAGATGAATTTCGATGTTCTTCAAGTAAAATTTAAAGATTCTTGTTTAATTAATTTCTTAAACATACGAATTTTTCTATTTTAATCATATGGGGGCTCCAAGCCCCCCAGATGAAAGTCCATTCTTTTTCCTTAAACACGTTCACATGAATATTAAAGTTGTTCGTAAAAAATTTCCCAGATAAACGAATTTGTGTACACTTTTTATCCCATATAATCATATTGACACTAAAGTGCCTCCGACAAAATTTGAGGACTCTAACTGTTATATTATATCAAATATAGAAATTTTATATTTTCTTAATGTGGGCGTGTGGGCTGCGCCAAATCTCATACGCCGACCATCAAACCGTATGCCGTAAAATGAATGCTCACCAATAATCTTCAGGGTGATATATGGAATTATGGACCGAGAACTTTTGAACAAACAAAATATTTACTTTTAAAAACAAAATATTTTACTTAAATTATTAAACCGTGAGCGTATGCGTAATTTGCTGAAAAGAACCTTTATATGCGTCAATTATGAACCGATAGTCATAAAATTTTGCACATAATTTTCGTTTGTATAAACTGTTTATGCAAAATTTTAGATCAATACTCATATTTTAAATAAGGAAAACTCGTATTTTAAAAACCAAAACTCTTTCCTGAAGGGAACCTTTTATAAGGTCTAGTGTCAGTTATAGATCAGTCCTTATTAAATTCGGAATGAAGAATTATGTTACTAATTATAAACTTTTTGAGTGGATTTTCAGCACTGTAATAGTAATTTTCTAGCATAGTTGTTTTTATATCCTCATAACTTTTTGTACACCGATTTTGGTTCATATAAAACATGTTTTCATTGAATATCATCGCTGTACTCGTATTTATGCCAGTATTTAGCGTTAATATAATTTTATAATGGGGGCTTATATGGGGGTGTATGGTGACATATTCCGCATGAAATTCGAATTTTATAACCGTATTTCATAACTCACTTTTTTAAGCCAGTAATGATCGTAATGATAAGTAAATTTCTGAAGGTGATCTTATATATAGGGTAGGGTCAATTATGAACCGATCCACATATAATTTGGTAGAGAGATTTTGGCTTTGCGAGAAACTTACATACTTGTATCACATTTTATCGCTATACTCGCATTTTTTACCAGTAATGAGCGTTAAAGTAATATTCTGAAGGAAACCTTGTGTGGGCGGTAAGGTAAATTATGGGCCGATCCTTCATTTATGGGCCGATCCAAAAAAAAAAAATTGGTGCAGAGGTTTTGGCTCGTAAGGAAGTTACGTGTGTCGCACTTCATCGCTTCACTTGTATTTTTAAGACATTAATGCGCGTTAAAGCCAATTCCTGAAATAAACCCAATGGGGGAAGTAGGGCCAATTATGGACCTATCCATATAAATGTTGGTAAAGAGATTTTGGCTCTAGAAGAACTTAATTGTATAAAATTTTATTGCTATATTCGTATATTTTAGCCAGTAATGAGCGTTAAAGTCATTTTCAGAATGGGTAGAGTCATCCCTAAAAACATGGTTAAAAGGTTTTGGTTCGTAAGTAACTTGGTTCTTAAGAAACTTGCTTATACCGAATTTCATCGCTATACTAGCATTTTTGGGCCAGTAGTGAGTGTTAAAGTCATTATTTGAAGAGGACCTTATATGGGGGGTAGGGTCAATTATGGACTAATCCTCAAAACTTTGGTAAAAAGATTTTGACTCATATGAAACTTATTTATGTCGAATTTCACCGCTATACTCGTACTTCTAGATCAGTTATGCCCTTTAAAGCAGTTTTCAGGAGGTCCACTTATAATAGGGCTATCCGAAAAAGTGGACCGATATGACCCATTTTCAATAGAAAACAAACCTTAGCAATAGGAAATATTTATGCAAAATTTCAACCGCCTAGCTCCTCTCGTGTGGTCCCTATCGTGATTTCAACAGACAGACAGACGGACATGGCTAAATCGTCTTAGAATTTAATAAAGACCCGGAATATATATACTTTTATGGGTCTATGACCAATATTTCGATGGTGGGTATAAAAATTAATTTATCTGGGAAATTATTACATTTACAGTTATCACATTCTGTATAACATTAATCCTTTTTTGTTTGTCAATCCCGCCCAAACTTGGAAATGAGTAACTGGAGGGTGTCATATGCTTTTATATATGTATATAGGCCTTTTAGTGAAAAATTTGCAAAATTATTATTTTTGAGAGTATACCTAAGCAAAAACATGTTTAAGCTTTCAATTTGTCAGAAATATGTACTTTCTGTACTTAATATGTACTTTCTGTAGGATTGTTTTTTCCTTCCTATAGCATTTGCTTGAATTTCAGTACAAATACAAATAACTTGCTTTATTGTTTTAGTAAAATTATTGTGTGGACATGTTGCGAATATTTATTTAATGGTTTTCGTAAATTTCGTAATTATTTTAATAAGCATTTTTTGTTTGATTTTGAATTTCATTTTTTTCTGTGTAAACAAAAATATTTATGATTATAGTCTCAGAAAAATATATATATTTCAAAAGCCCACTCTTAGGAAGAAATGCGGAGGGAGAGTAGATTTTGTTAATAGGATGAAGTGTCTTGGAGTTTTTATATTCTTTGGACCTATACTTACTAATGTATCACATTCTTTACTGTGTTGAGGTATTTAGTGGCCCTACTAATGCTTAATTTAAAAGAATTGTTAAAATATTTAATAGAATAGTGAGATTTAGACTAAGACTACGTGCTCATATTTCTCCTTATGTACTACAATTTCTTATGTGTTTGTTTCAAAATTATATTAATATCAAAATTATTTTACTGTTCTTTTATAAAACTATGTTAAATGGTTAATAAATGGCTTTCCAGAATATATTGTAGATAATTTTAATTTTAAATTCACTTCGCTCGATTTTTTTATTTCAACATGTATTTCTTGCTAATATGAAAGAAATATAATTATTTACACAATTATTACTTTTTATATATCATTGGGTATATTATTTTTATACCCTTCACCTTCGTAAGAAGGGTATATATACGTTTGTGATTCCGTTTGTAATTTTTATAATATAATTTTCCGACCCAATAAAATATATATATTCTGGGTCCTTATAGATAGCGGAGTCGATTAAGCCGTCTGTCTGTCTGTCTGTTGAAATCAGTTTTTAGAGGACCCCAGACCTGCTTTCGAGAAGATCGCTATTTAAAATCAGCAAAATCGGTCGGTAAATAACGGAGATATGAGCAAAAATCCGAGACAACCTCTGAAAATTTCATCAAAAATGTCATATTTTTTCATGCTTTGTTCAATAAGCAACAACCACACTGTATATTAGAGAAAGATGTACACGTGTGTGTAGATGTATTTGGTTTTATTCAGATGTGTATTTTGTTTTGTATGTTTGGATGCTGTTGGCGTCATTGAGTTGTGTATTTTGTTTTTGTGAATTCTGTTCGTATATTTGGATGTAGGTTTGTTTTTTGTTTTTCGTTATGTATGTTTAGATGTCTGTTGGTTTAGATGCCTTGTGTATTTTGTTTTTTATTTCGTTTAGCGTTGTTGTTGAAAAAATTTATAAAACTAATATGTAAAAATACACTATGGTGAAGGGTTCGACACTTCACTACGTAAAAAGTTATGAGTAGAAATGTCAAACTAATGTGGTAATTCTTAAGTAGTTATCTCAGAAACTACAAAAGATAATTCGATGAATTTTGTCCCACATTATTTTTTCGATCCAAAATTTCCCATAGCCCCCATACAAAGGAATATATTCCCGGAAATTATTTTATTCTTCATATCTCCCACAATCCGTATCGGCCCACAATTGGTCATAGCTCCCGTATAAGGTTCACTTCCGAAAATCACTTAAACGCACATAATCCTAATAATATATATTATATAATAATATATTATAAATTGTAATTTTTTTTTTGTTTGTGCCTAAACGGATAAACCGATTTTCTTCAAATTTGGAACATAGAAAGATAAATGTCTCGAAGCGTCAATAGACTATATAACTTTCCGAAAATTGAATTAGAAGGGGCTGTTTTCAGCTAACTAACTGTGTTGTATTGCTTTCCGTTGCTATAAACATCTCCTCACATAATTCCCCAAATATTTTCTTTTGGATTTAAGTCCGAACTTCCAGCAAGCCAGTCTAGAATTGGGATTGATGCCGATGAAAAGATTGCTTTTGAGACTCTCCAGATGTGGATACATGCAGTATCCTGCTGAAAGGTCATGTCATTATCCAAATTATCTTCTAGATAATTTACTAAAACATCTTTCAGCATTTCCACGTGGATTTCGGAGTTCATTTTAGTGAAAATGAAACACAACTGAAGCTTCCCACAGTAACTGAAACCGCCCCATACCATTACAGTACCTCCACCAAAGTTTCTGCTCATTCTGGGAGCGTTCGGTTTTTGCAAATTATGCCAATAATGACTATGTCCATCTGGTCCATCTAAATTGCACTTTTTTGTCGGAAAAAATAATTTTTCTCCATTCCTCTGTCCATGACATATTTTGCCCAATCTCCGTGATTTATGCGAGCATGATAACGGTGGGATTTTTGCTGATTTTTTTCTATTTAATGTTACAGTCAGATAATAAAATTGATAATAAAGTTGAACTCGACGTTTTCCTACAGGTAAGCCTAATTTCAGGACAATTTGGGAAGAATAAAGTTTATTTTTAGTGGCCTCTTGTTTAAGTTGACCAAATTGGCGTTTGCTTAGTTTTGTGTTTCTCTTATTACTTTTTGCTGATTTATTATTTCTTGTAGATTTGTAGATTGTAGATTTTTTTGTAGATTTTTGCAAACACGTACGAACTAGATGCTCTGATCTTCCAATTCTTCTAACTATTTCTCTTTTTGAATAGCCTTCTTCATTTAAAACTTTTATTAAAGATCGCTCCTCTTGAGTTACGTGTCCATTGCGCCTTAAAATTCTCAATAGGGACTGATACTAATACTCAATGATGCAAATTTTTTTTTACAAAAAAATTGCATTTTGTAACTGTAAAAATTAAATAAAAGTATTTGTGCCTATTTAAATTTCGCTCTTTATTTGGTATTTTTTTAATAAAAGTCCCATTATTGTTATATAGAGAGGAAATTCAAACAACAATGTATACAAAAATATTTCTTAGTGACCAACTACTGAATATTGGGAAATATTGGTAAATTGGAAACAAGGTGAACCAACTACATAAAAATATTATTAAATCTGTTATTGCGACTATTAAAATTTCGTCCACTGTATGTATTAGCAAAGTTGAAAAATTGATACTTTTGAGCTTGAAAACTGATTGTTGTATATTTTAACACGAACATTTTGTGATGCAATTACGTCTTATTATGACAACAACTATACCGAATTTTATGAAATTTGAACCATACTGTTTTGTAAGGCTTTTATAGGCATTTTTCGAAACGTCAATCAGAAAGGGGAAAAATTAGTACACACTTTTTCTCTAAGCCAATGAATAAGTCAAAATTTTGTGTACAAGGATAAAGATAGAATCGTCTGAACACAATATGTAATGAAACCTTCATACATTGATAGAAAGTACGGATGGAAATTTGACATTCGTATGTGGTTTAAAATTTGTGAAAATTTTTCAGAATTATATGTTTTGATTGTAGATTTAAATATTAATTTGCTTGCATTGAGATGTAGATTTAATATTATAAATTATTTAAAATCCCTGGCAACGCCGGGTACAAAAAGCTAGTCGTTAATAATTTTCTTCAAATATTTCGATATCAACAAAAAATTTTGTACATCTAAATATAATATGAATAGAAATCATAATACAAACGGTTCACGGTTCACAATTGCTTGTAGCTCCCATATAAGGCCCACTTCCTAAAATCACATAAGCGGTAATATTTCTTTAATAAATAAAGCTATCGAGATAAAATTCAACGCGAATATGTTCTGTATATGTATCAATCGCTCTACTAATCGGTTTACAATTGGTCATAGCTTCCACATAAGGTCCACCTCCGAAAATCACTTAAACGCACATAATTCATAAAGTTATAGGGTTATCTGTATAGAATTCGAATTGAGTATGCTTCGTGTATATAAAAATATACATAATTTGTTATCGATCGGTCCATAATTGGTAATAGCTCTCATATAAGGTTCAGTTCTAAAAATTACTTAATACAACTTAATTCATTATTAAATGAAAATATTTGAATAAAATTGGACGTGAGTATATTCTGTGTATAGATAAATCATTCTGCTAAAATATTTTCGAAGTGGTCATAGCTCCGATATAAAGTCAACAGCATCGTTTCAAAAATCGCTTAAACGAATTTAGTTAATTAAAAATATTGACATTGGAGTAAAGCTCGACAGTAATATGTTTGTAAATATACAATTCATTCGCCTAAATTTTTGGTCATCGGCAAGATAGGCCTATAATAACGAAGGTCCACATCCGAAACTCACATCATTACAGAAACAGATCTCTTGTCCATTTTGCATAGACTTGTATTTCTGCACACATAACACAAGCAAATATAAGCTGTATTTATCTCCTTGTGATTTTAACAGACAGACCGACAGACATGGCTTAATCGACCCCGCTATCTCTAAGAATCCAGAATAGCCGCGAATCCAGTTCGAGAATATAGGTGGTAAATTTAGTTTTTTTATACCCTTCACCTTCGTGAGAAGGGTATATAAGTTTGTCATTCCGTTTGTAATTTCTATAATATAATTTTCCGACCCTATAAAGTAGTCATTTAAGCCATGTCCGTCTGTCTGTCTGTCTGTCTGTGGAAATCAGTTTTTAGAGGACCCCAGATATCGGCGAGATCCGAATCTTCAATAATTCTATTAGACATGCTTTCGAGAAGATCGCTATTTAAAATCAACAAAATCGGTCGGTAAATAACGGAGATATGAGCAAAAATCCGAGACAACCTCTGAAAATTTCATCAAAAAATTGTTATAAAAGCAACAACAACACTGCATTTTTTGTTAAAATAAAATAATTTTCCCTTTTGTTTTGCAAATATATTTTTTAATGAATAGAAAAAAGTATTTAAAACGTTTTCAATTATATGAGAGTAGATTGTGAGTTATTGTACAATAATTTTATATGCGAACAATGTAAGTTTGAAATTTAAAACTAACACAAATTTTTTCCAAGTGCTTTTTAAATCCATTTTTTTTAAGATAAACAAAAACAAAATCTACGGCTCGTCAATGTTTACCAGCAATGAATAAGAAAGTGTTGTTGTTTTACTCTTGCTTGTATACTGTTAAGAACAACAACAACGTATTGCTAAGCTTAAGCGCATATAAGTGTATAGAAAACACACTGTCTATAGCTAAGCGCATTAGCAAAAACAAAAGAGTACCAAGCGCATAGGGCTTGGGCACCCTTGGTTTGGATGCTGTTGGAGTCATTGCGTTGTTAATTTTGTTTTTGTTTTTCTGTGTTTTTCGTTATGTGTTTAGATGTCTGTTGGTTTAGATGCCTTGTGTATTTTGTGTTTTATTTCGTTTAGCGTTGTTGTTCTTTTTGTTTAGCTTTTGATGTAATAATAATGTAGTCGGAAAAAAAATTTAAAATTTATAAAAGATGTTTAAAATACACTATGGTGAAGGGTATATAAGATTCGGCACAGCCGAATATAGCACTCTTACTTGTTTTACTTCTTTTTCTTTTTTCTAATTTGTATATTTAAAAAAATGGTTTGGTATATTCGCGCCTGATTCAGAATATACATATGTATATAAGGATTATAAATTTTATAAAATTTTTAAAAATTTGAAAACGCCCCAAAACCAAATACTTTTTAAGTGAGAAAGAGCGAAAAATTGGCTTTTCGGTCATCTACTTGATGAACGTTATGATTGTTATAATTAGCAGAACAATCGTACGTTTATGAAGAAAACAAATGCAAACAAGTAAGAACCCTTAAAATGGGACCTTTTGGTATTTTTTCGTTTTTCCAAAGGTACTTTTTTAATTTTCTATAATATTGAACCTAGAAACGGGAAATTTACTATGCCCGGATTAACTGCGGGATTTTTGGTACCTTATCAAAATGTAATTTTTGAATTTTCTATAATATTGGACTTTCTGGTACTTTTTCGTTCTTAAAAGGTACTTTTTGAATGAACCTAGAAACAAAAAACTTTAGGTACGATAATTTTCATTCTTTAGTCCTTATTAAATTTTCTTTAAAATTTAATCTATAAACATAAAATGATGCATGTCCTCATTGATAGGTTATCACTTGCTCCGGGTAGGGTTGATGGGGGAGCATACGTCCCTTTTTTTGAGGCGACCTCAAATTAAAACCAGAATACATATTCTTAATTTTTTTCTTGGTTCGGATACTTAGATATGTTGGTTTTAGTTTTATTACTTTCAATTTTTCCTAAGTCATCCTCATGTACATATTTTTTAACTTTTCCGCACTGACCAAAAACGGCGATACCGCCCCATCCATGAAGTAAATGCGCCAAGGGGATGGGGCAGATTTGTCATTAGTAAAATAAAAGAAAAAATACAGAAATAAAAACTTATTTTGTTGTTTTATACTTTAATTCATTAAACAAATTACAATAAACCAGATAATTATTGTTTATTTCACAAAACTTAACAAAAAATTAAAACAAATTATTACTGAGTTTTTCTATATTTTAACCAAGTTTTGTTCTACATCACAAGCATTACATATATTTGGCGCATGTGCCCCACGATTTAGTTTCAATTTTTTTCGGGCTTCAAATTGTATTATAGAAAATATTATTATGTCTTATTGTTCACTTTTATTGACGTTCTAATACTGACCAAAATATTTTTTCTATCACAAAAACTAAAAAAATTAGCTCAAAAAGTTCACACTGTGAAATATTTTCGCAGCCCTTTGAAAAACAATTAATCATGTCTGCCTCCTATCATATGTAAAGTTAATGTTTCAAATTTTCAGGGATGATAGATAATCGATAAACGAAAACAAAATTGGATAATGCGATAAAATCGATTTTTCGGTTTTCAAGTTATTCGCATTGACAGATGTGCCCCTAGGGTAATGTTCCCCCTTCTACCCTAAGTGATGTCTTATCTCTTAATTTTACACAATTTTTCTTTTGTAATGAACAAAACACTCAGGAAACGTCTGCAAAAATGTTTTGCTCGAAACTTTTCAGTTTTACTTCCTTTGTTTTCTTGTCTAGCTGTGTACGTTTGATTTACTGAACATAATGTAGAAAAACAATACAAAACCAAATGAGAAAATTGTTTCTGTTGCTTTGTTTCTTTTGCTTTGTTTCTTTTGCAAAAAACAGTGTATATGTTTCAAAAATGCTCAGATTTGATTTTTTATATTGTAAGCAATGTTGTCAACATTGGTCAAGCAAAACTTATACAAAAATTTTAACAAGTATGAAAAAACGTAATATTTTATCTGAAAATGAGTTAATGAAATTTATTTTCATAAAACCTGCACATTTAATAAAAAGCTAACATAATCCAAAATTCGTTTTTGGCCTAGATTTATCAAATATATATGTATATATGAAACTAAATAAAATAAAAATTAAATTTAATTTTAGACCTATATTATTTAAATATGGTTTAATTTCTAAAGTCTTTTAATTTGTTAAAAATAAATAGTTAAATGTCATTAAACATTCAGACTACCAACTAGTGTTCCCATGACACCTACATTTTAAAATTTGTATAATACCTACTTAATTTCCTATATACCTATATTTTTGTTTCTTATAGATAGCGGAGTCGATTAAGCTATGTCTGTCTGTATGTCTGTTGAAATCAATATTCCAAAAACCACATACATCTTTAAAAATTCTGTCAGACATGCTTTCGAGAAGTTTCTTATTTAAAATCAGAATTATAAATAACGGAGATATTAGCTAAAATCTGAGATAATCTCTGAAAATTTAACAAAAATTTAAAACTAAAACAACTAATATAAATCATATACCAGCAGATAAGCAGCCATTTTTCAATAAAATTGCTATAAGAAAAATGCTTGGCTATTTTCAATTTTAAAGTAAAATAAAAATATTTAAAAACAAAATATAATCAGAACATAAAAATAATATTTTCTTCACATAGTAACAATATTTAAAATTAATATGTAGTAAAATAGTATTAAATAAGAATGATCTTCTTTACTTTCATTGTTTTTTTATTGTTTTAGTTTTTTCAAATTCAGTTTGCAATTTCTGAAACAAAGCAACATCAACCTTGATTTTTAAATGCAACTGAGCAACGCTGTTGTTGAGAAGTTTGTCTGCCACCGTCATGTGTACAGCTTCACCGTTGAAAAATTTCGAAAAGTTGCACAAAAAGCAAATTTTAATGCAAAAACTGTCAACTGTATTAATGTCACAATATCTTTTCGAAATAGAATAAAAATTTGTAATAAATCAACGATTTTTATAGTTTCTAAAACGTTTTCTAGCTATCACCTTTAAGTTTTTAATGTCATTCATAATATATTTTTCTAGTTAGACGATTCACCAATTTAATATAAAGTATTGATCAACTCAGAATATATTTGAAAAATTGCACCTCCCATGATTACTATTTGTGGGACCTTTTTTCCTATAACAGACAAAGATACAGAATTAGATTTGTATAAAAGTCTAAATAAATTCGTTGAGCGTCTTCTACTTGTAAAATCATTTTAATTTTAAAAAATTTATGTGCCCATGGCTTAACCGAAAATTCTAAGATAATTTTATAAAATTTGGAATTTAATCCTATATTTGGCAAAAATTTAATCATTAATAGAGAATTTAATTTTCGTATATCAAAAGTTACATGAACATAAATACTATTTTCCGAATATATTTATGGCAAATTTCATTTTCTGTAGGAGAAAAAGGTCCTATGGGGCAAATTTAAACAGATCATCATAAAATTTGGTAAAAAGATTTTAGTTCCTACATTATTTGTTTATTTTTTTATGGGTCAATATATCTGGTATGCAGTTTTCAGATTCTATAGAAGTTAAAGATTGTTATGGGCGTTAAACTTGCATCTTGAAATGTTGCGAATATTTATTAATGTTTTTCGTAAATAGTATATTATTTTAATAAGGAAAATTCTAATTTTTTTTTCAATAAATAATTTACGAATTTGAGTACTTGATTTTACGAATTTCTTGATAGGTTCTATTTTAGTAATAAAAATTACTTGGCTTTATGATTTTCTGTCTGATTTTTAATTTAATTTTTTTCTGTGTACACATGTATATTTGTACTGATTTTTTTTTAATTAAACCAATTTAATTTTGGAGTTAATTGTTAGATGTGTGTTATTTTTATATGTTAATATTATTTGAGTCAAATCTTACCTCCTGTGGAAGTGATGTTTATTGACATCTAAAAAAGCGAAAATAATACATTTTTTTAAATTTGAGGTATGTATGTATATTTGTACTGAATTATTTTTTAATTAAACTAATTTTATATTTGAGGTCATTGATAAGTGTGTGTAATTTATTTACGTTAATATATATATATGTTTTAACCGTGTTGTTAGGTTCATCTATAATGTTGGATATAATGATAATGTTTCATCTCATGTTATTGATGTATTAGGTTCAGATTTTCAAAGTTTTATTAATCAACGACTAATAACACAATTTTTTAAAATTATGAAACCTTCTTATCTTATAGAGAAATTTGATTTTGGTAAATCTTCCAGGACTAAAACTATATTTTGTCCTAGATACTCAACATTGTATATGACTAGATCATTCCTTATGAGGAGCGGAATTTCAGTAAATCAATTGGAAATTTTAAGAACACCTCCAAGAAATATTTATAAATCAAGTTTTATTACATTTAAATGCTAAAACATATATTTAACATAAAATATTAAAAATTACTCTTCGTCATATGTATTTTTTTAGGCTAATGGGCTTGTAATCTGTTGTTGAAATAATTAAATAAATAAATAAAAATAAATAAATAAATACTAGCTGCGTGTACCCGGCGTTGCCCGTGTTTATTTGAAAATTAAAAATAATATTTTTCTATCTGTAATGACTATACTTTTTTAAATAAATGTCAAAATTGTGCTTATAACGATAAAATAGTTATTATATTTTTCCGCATTTTGTTTAATACTTAAAGTCAGTTTCTGGACCAAAAAGTCCTTAAAAAAATTACAAATTGATAATAAGCTTAAATTAGGAAATTTTGACTAATTTGTAGACAAATTTAAGAAACTTTTTCGAGAAATTGTAATGAAATCAGAAATCATTTTCAATCACTGGTAATGAACTAAGGACACTTTCAAATAAGTTGTTTTAATTTTTCCACGTGTTGTAGATTTTAAGAACTGTTCAGTTTAAATTTGGTCACACATTACTTTGAGTTGTAGTGCCCCTGGTGTAAAGAGGCAAAAGGCTTCGGGGCCATTAACCATACAAAATTTTAAGCGATTTTCTTGCTATTTGAAAAATTACATGCAATTGAAGAAACTTTGAATCGATTACGAAAATTCTGGACAAAATCACGAAAAAATTGGATCATTTCAAGATTTCAAAATTCTTAAAAAAGAACAAAATTACTGTCCTAGGAAAATATGAAGGCTCCTTGCATTTTGACAGAGAAAACAAAACAACTTTTAATTTGACAAACAATTTTGAGTTGTTCATTAAAGAGTAAATCCACCGTTTTTTTACTCTTCATTGCTTCTCAAATACATCCATTTATACAAAAGTATGTTTAACAAGTAAAAGTGCTATATTCGGCTGTGCCGAATCTTATAAACCCTTCAACATAGTGTATTTTAAACATATTAGTTTTATAAATTTTTTTCCGACTACATTATTATTACACCAAAAGCAAAACAAAATGAACAACAACTCTAAACGAAATAAAAAACAAAATACACAAGGCGTCTAAACCAACAGACTTCTAAACATACATAACGAAAAACACAGAAAAACAAAATAAACAACGTAATAAAACCAACCTACATCCAAATATACGAACAGAATTCACAAAAACAAAATACACAACTCAATGACGCCAACAGCATCAAAACATACAAAACGAAATCCACAGCTGAAAAAAGAAATACATCTACACACACGTGTACATCTTTTTCTAATATACAGTGTGGTTGTTGCTTACTGAACAAAGCATGGAGAATATGACATTGTTTGATGAAACTTTCAGAGGTTGTCTCGGATTTTTGCTCATACCTCCGTTATTTACCGACCGATTTTCCTGATTTTAAATAGCGATCTTCTCGAAAGCATGTGTAATTATTGAAGATTAGCATCTCGCCGATATCTGGGGTCCTCTAAAAACTGATTTCAACAGACAAACAGACGGACATGCCTTGATCGACTCCGCTATCTATAAAGATTCAGAATATATATACTTTATAGGGTCGGAAAATTATATTATAGAATTTACAAACGGAATGACTAACTTATTATACCCTCACGAAGGTGAAGGGTATAAAAATATTGTTTTTATTCATTAGCTTTTATGTATACCCAAGTAATTTTACTTATACTTATATAAGGAAACACAACCGATTTAAATTCGAATTTTTGTGAAAATGTAATATGAATATATATAAATGATAGCATTAAAAATGTAACAAAAAGTAGACAGAAAAAAGTCGTTGCATTTTATTAAGATCACAACATTGCTGAAATTTGTGGTATAGGTGTATATAGTGATGTACTAACATTCTCTTCCTCAAACTAACCTAACCTTCCACGATAGAACTATTGTCATGCTAAATTTCATGCAGCGTAAAATCCAGATCAAAAAGTTGATTCTAAAAATACACTGTATGTTGTCAAATTTCTTGAAAATCGGTTCATATTTTTTATATTTAACCTAGAAATTTGGCGTTATAGCTGGTTTTCTAAAAGCGAACATAAAAATATGCGTAGCATCCAATCCAATCCAGATCCTGAGGTCAGATCTATTAGTGGGTGAAAGTGAAAAGTGAGAATAAGAAGAATCGTGACGTCAAATCATGATTTTATATAGCATATTGTTCCACTATAGAATAGAACTATAAGTGTTTTAAATTTCATGTAAATTGAATCAGTAGTTTGTCCGTGAAAGCGTAACAAACAGACATTCTCTTTCATATAATCATAGAATAATATATAGGTAAGGATAATTTTATAAAAAGTGGGCGTAGAAAGGGGCGAGGTATCGGATCATTATCTTATTGTAGCCTATAGTTTTCTCCATTATTGATCCAAAGGAAATATTGGAAGAATTAAAAAAAAATCGAAAATGAAAATTTTAACTTTTTAAAAGTAGAACCATTTACTACCAAAAAACTCAGGTCAAAAGTTGTCTATTTATATGATACAAATTAGCGAAGAGAGTAAACCCAATAAGCTTAAAACTATAAAAAGCCTCCTATATCGATGCGTGAGAATGAAAGCCTAAAAAAAACTGAAATAACCCAATGCAGAAATTGTCAACGTTTTTCCATAGTGCCGCAAATTGTTACTTTCCTCGCAGATGCGTCAAATCAACCAAAATCATGACATCGGAAAATGAAAGATATAAACTCTTTTGTATATTATGCCACAAGTACGGTCATCCACATCCTATAGAGGATGTCAAAACTATAAACAACTGTAACAAAAATAATCGTTCAAATAACTCATTTGTTCACACAAACAATAATTTGATAATGTGGTAAAAAATAACAACTCTCAAATGGAAAACATCAATAACTAAATCAATAATGTATTGCAACAACTAAATAATAATAATATGCAAATTTATCCAACCAAATATTGAATCTTAATAAACAACTTCAACTACGAACGTCAAGTATTGACAAAAATTTTTCAATACTGGGATCTTAAGAAATGACAATTGCTGAAGAAATAATAACTAAAAATCTCAGTATTATACATATAAATGTTATTTTAATAATAATGCTAAGTAGACGTTATGATTTAACGCTTTTTTTAATAGCCACAATCCTGATTTACTTTTACTTAATTAAACTAAACTCAATTCTAATCATAAATTATATTTCGAAAACTATATAATGATTAACTTTTTGGACCCGGCGTTTCCCGGGATTTTAAATGATTTATAATATTAAATACATAGATCAATTAATATTGTCTTTGTTTTTATACCCTACACCACTATAGTAGGGAGGGTATTATGCGTTTGTGCTGAAGTTTGTAACACCCAAAAATATCGGTCCTAGACCCACCTTAAAGTATACCAATCGCCTCAGAATCGCTTTCTGAGTCGATTTAGCTATGTCCGTCCGTCTGTCTGTGTGTCCATGTAAACCTTGTGCGCACGCTACAGGTCGCAATTTTTAAGATAATTTGATGAAATTTGGCACATACTCTTTTTTTGGTTCAAGGACGATCGCTATTGAAAATCAGTCCATTATTTCTCATAGCCCCCATACAACCGTACCCCCCGAATCGGGCCTTTAGGCTCATAAGTACGTTAAATGTTTTATAATGTCAACGAAAATCAGTAAAAATTAGTTTTATAGAACAATAATTGACAATACTAATTTTTATTGTGATCGGTCCTCATTTGACCCTAGCCCCCATACAGACTCCCCTTCAGAAAATGACTTGAAGGTGAAAATTAACCTATAATTACTTATAAAACGATTAAAATCTACATAAATGACTTTGTAGTAGACGTAAATTCATCTACCAAAATTTATAAGGATAGGTCCATATTTACCCCTTCTCCCCTATGAGCCCTCTTGTAGAAAATCTCTTTTTTTGTCAATAATAAGTAAAAATATTCCACAATAAAACAAATTAAATGCTTTATGTAAAAAAATTCAAAATTTTAACACACTGACTGGTGTAGGGTATCATATGGTCGGCAATGTCCGACTATAAATTCATACTTGTTTACCCCTAAAATAACATGTCGCTACATACAGAAAAGGTTGTGCAGAATTTTTGGTGGATAATTTTCTAAAAGTATAAAAAGATATAGAAGAACAATGCTTTATATGCGTCATTTGAGAGGTCTACCTATTTATATAAGATTTGCAAAATTGCTGTCTTTCGGGACACTCTAATTAGTAGTCAAGTACATATCTTCATGGTTTTTTAGATTTGAGCTGCATTTAAAAAAATTGCAATATATATAAATATATATATATATATATATATATATATATATATATATATATATAGTATATATATATATATATAATATAATATATATATATATATATATATATATATATATATATATATATAATTATATATATATATATATTATATAATAATATATATATATATATATATATATATATATATATATATATATATATATATATATAAGGAAATCCCTAAGGGCTTGTCCTCTGCGATTGGTATTTGTACTACCTCAAGCTACATGGTGGAAGTTGGCATCACAACCTATTACAATTTTTCTTATTTTCCCTTTGTGCCTCTTCGACTAGATTCGTCAGCTCCACGACCGTGTTGTTAAGACCTTGCTTCAGCACCGTTGCATCCGATGTTGATAATCCTGTTGAGAGGAGAAAACATAACTTCTTGTGACATAAGGTACATAGAAAAGTTGGAAATTTACGCGATTAAATCCAGAAACCTTGTTGCGAATCGCCCCAGGTTCCTGAATTAAAGCTATATGTATCTTGTCTGTGTTAATTTTAGCCATCAGAGCGTTGGTAGCCGGCTCAATCCGATGGAGGTATATTTGGATAACAATCTTTGTCATCCATTTAAATTTTCTTCTAGTGTGTAACATGAAGTGGCTATTGATGCAGTGGGTACCATTGATGGCACTGCGGGGTCCTTATCAAACACTTGAAGAATAGTCGTTTAAATCGACACTTTCCTTATTTTGGACAGCATTGCTGTTCTTTCCTTTGGCGATTGAGTGATTTCCTCCTCACTTTTAATATTTGACTCCTCTAAATTACCACTACTTGCTAATGATGCTTTGGGTATCGTCTTATGTGTTTTAGTGTTTTGTGTTTTTTACAGCCCTTTAAATCGGCGATTCGCTAATTTTGTTAAGGGAAGCAGCACTTTCTTTTGGCGAGTCAGTGGTAACCTCCTCGCTTTTAGAATTTGACTCCTTAACGATATCAGTAGTAGCTCCTGTCTTCTTCTGGCAACTTTGGCGTAAGAAAGCTGCTCTTTTCTATTTTCACTGTATAGCCTCTCTTTCCTTCTTCTTTTGAGGTCCTGTACCTTCGAGGTTGAGGACTTCGGAATATATTTTATGACGTCGAGACCTAACTCTCAGGATTCTGACTAAAGGTTTCTTTCAGTGAAGTATGGCTTTGCTTCGACTGTCATCTCTTCGGGAGGCCTGATCCTTTTTGCATCAGATGGTTTCCTGAAGCATCTTTTTCAACTTCCTCCTCTGTGCTCCAGATAGTTTTTTCTTAGTAATAGGTAGTTTAGTTATGCTATCACTCACCTGTTTAACCATTTGATCTACTTCATCCTTTTTGGGATTTGTTATAATGGTGTTGTTATTATAATCTGAGGATTCAAAGTCGGAATCCTCACCTATATTTAAAGGCTGAGCTAGCTTAGAGCTTTCTCCGAGAACATCCTTCTCTTTCACCCCTATGTTTTTGTCAATGCTGTACACTTGACGCATTGTCCGCCACGGAGGCCAAGGTACCCGCCTCCGTAGTAGTATTTTGCTCATGATTGCAGGATGACGACACGTGACTCGCAAGTAGATCAACATTTGCCGCCGGTACTGGGTTATTTAGGACCTGCACCGTTTCTTTCATCTTTTTAATTTTATTTTTCATGTTATTTTTTTCCAGTTTTTTGGTCCGCGGAAAATAATATTCCCAGGTAGTGGAAAGCTCTCCCTCAGCTTGGGAAAAACTCCCCCGAAAAGCAAACAGCAAAGTCGGACATTGTATAAGAAATCTGTCAGACTTTCTTATCAGACCTTCGTACGAAATGTCGAAAGAATGTCAGACATTTGCCCGACTTTAGTCAGATTAGTCGAAAATTCCTTAAAAAATTTGCAGGAATTTCCATCAGATTCGAATTCCGACGGAATTCTTCCAGTTTTGCATAAATTCACCCACTTTTTTAGTTATAGGCCACCAAAGATTTGGGGCCTCGATGTCATTTTTGAAAAAAATGAGCATTTTCTTAGGCTCATATATTGCAAACCGTTTTATCGAAATGGGTGTGAAAATTGTCGTAATTTTTAGCTCATACAGAAAAATATTCCAAAAATTATTTGGCATTTGGTTTAGTCCATTTCAGAATTTTTTTTTAAATTTTTATGTCCCTTTTCCCATGACGAGCTTAACATTGCTTATTTTTTGACACCCAATTCCAAAAGATTGCAGAAAAATATATTGCACTGAGATCAAGATTTTTAATCGTAGGTAGGGAACTGAGTACCTTTTCAAAAAACTGTTTTTTATTTTTCCCGTATTTAGTTCCTTGAAACGCATCGTTATAGAGGTATTCCTCCTAAAAAGTGGCCCACGGAACACCCTATTGTTGAAGTAAAGAAAAACCAAATGAAATTAAAACATTTTCAGTAAGCTTTTCACTTTTACGACTTACATATCATTCCTAGGAAGTTCATATGTTCTAGAAAGTTGTTAATTGAGATATTAGATACATTTTTGTAGTTAAATGTTTTCTTAAGTTTTAAACGGATTGCTACTTATAAGCCTGAACAAGGAAAAAATGTAAAAAAAAAGAATTTTTCCGATTCTGATCATGAAGATAATATTTTGACTTTATATGTTCACAATTTTGGTTCTTTGTGATAAGAGCAACAACATTCCCTCATTCCTTTGGTGCCAAAAGTCACAATGACAAAATATTCCGCATTTGCACATGAAAAACACCGCAAATAGTGATAAAAGTACTACGTCGACAACACGTATTGTAAGTATATTATTAAATAGATCTTGTACTAGGCACCCGTATAAAAATAAGCATATATTTCACTTAAATTGTATATTCTTGTCCAAAATGTTAATCCAATATATAATAAATTTCTTCCCATTCTTCTTTATTATAATTATGAACAAAATATAGGTACGACATGCGTCTTTAACACGCCAACGTTCGGCATTCAGGACCCATCAGCGGCATAGATCTGTAAGTTCTGATTTTAATAGATCACCGTTTTTTTTTTGACTACTCGTCATCAAAAATTAGTATACACTCGTTTAATTATTGTAATGCAGAACATAAAGCGATTTGCAGAAGTAAAATTCTTAATCATTAATTAATAACGAAGGGCAAAAATTGAAAAATTTGAACTTTTTTGATTTAAATATATTTAAATATAATAATAAAATTACATTTTCTTGCGAATCCTTCACACAAACATCTCATTAAAATTTTTATCAATAAATTTAAAAAGTTCTAAACAGTCAACCAGTCAAAAGATAATTTTTATTAAAATTGTCCTTTACTAAATCAGAAATTTATTTTAATTACAATTGGAAGTCGTAATTATGCTATGACTTAAGGGGCTCTTCACTTTTTGGAAACTTTTTTGACTTTTTAACTTTAAATCAGTATAATTTATATTTTTGAATTAAAATGCATTTGTTTTGTTCTTACATTATTTATTATTATTTAAGGATTTTGCTATGTCTACAAATCGCTACAAATCGCTACAAATCGCTTTCATGTTCTGCATTATAATAATACAACACTGGTGTATACTCATTTTGACGCTCAGTATATACATACATATATATTGAAATTTTTTATTTAATTTTTTATATATCTTGTAACATTAAATTAACACTAAGTACAGGTTTTATAGTGAACACAAGCGAAAAATTTAACTTCAGTGCTTTTTAGATATATCACTCATGTGACACTTTGTTCGAAGTGATGAAATTATTGGATGAACGATTCTCATATTCGCAGTGCCAAATGGGCAAGAAATCGTAGTTATATTTTGAATGCAACTATTGAGAATCTCCAAAAATATTGTGTTTGTCGTAATAGATTAGAACATATTATTAGGAAAGTTCAAAGAAGAGAATTTATCAACTATTTCTCTAACTGTGATTAAAGACAGTTGTGGAGAAAGTTAATATCTGTTGGAATATTTGAGAGGAATGGAACTGATTTTCCAATCTGAACCCATGTCCTTACCTCATATTGATGGATTTTCTTTCAGTAACGTTACTGAAAACGAAATATTTCTAGCTATGTCCGAGATAAAATCTCAAGCAATGGGAAATGATGGAATATCCCTCAAATTTTTGAAGTTAATATTTCCTGCGATATCGGGAGAACTAACACATCTTATTAATACAATTATAACTACTTCAATAATACCGGAAATTTGGAAAGGTCGTGAAAATTATTCCAATCCCCAAGGTTAAATGTCCAAGGAACACTTCAGATTATAGGCCAATAAGTATTCTTCCTGTATGCTCGAAAATGTTAGAAGTTATTTTGAGGCAACAAATGTTGTCAAACTTAGATCTATCAAGAAGAGTAAGTGAGTTTCAACCCGTATTTGGGAAAAGATATAACACCACTGGCGTACTACTGGATATAACTGAAACTCTTAGAAGAAATATTTATAATGGAAATGTAAGTGTTTTGATATTTCTTGATTTTCGAAGAGCATTTGACTCTGTTAACTCTAGTGGCTGCTCTTATTTATTCTTTTTTATGTGGTCGTAAACAATTCGTCCAAGTGACTTAATAGAGGTATACCTCAAGGTTCCATATTAGGTCACTGTTGTTCCTATTATATATTGACGACTTGATATTAAAATTGAATTTCTTAAATTGCCATACATACGCAGATGATGCTCAACTTTTGGCATCTTCTCCAATTTTTGAATTTTACCGGCTTAAAAACCTCATTAAACAAGATCTAAGTCATATAGTTGAATGGTCAAGGGCAAAATTAACTAGAATTAAACCCATCAAAATGTAAAGTTATGATCTTTTCAAGAAACATAGATGTAAACTTGATATTGATGATTGATAGTATCCCCTTGGAAATTGTTAGAGTCCGGCCGAACTCAAAATTTCGTTCGGTACCGAACACTGAACCCGAACTTCGGTAAACTTGAAAGTTTGGCCGAACCCGAACTTTGTTCGGTTTACAATGTTCGGTGGATACGAACTTTTTTCTTTAATGAAAAACGCATTTATGATTAAGAAGTAATAAATTTATAAAATTTAAATCCAAAATATGAACATCCGAAGATTTTTTGAAGAGGATTTTTAATTAGCAATTGTGTCAATTATCAACTAATTCCTAATTCCAGAGTAATAAATTTCTAATAACAAACATTTTTGTGAAATGCATATATCTTAATACTTTTATTTTTGGTTTTTAAACGATTTATAGACAATGTTATTATTCTCTGTAAGAGCACGCAAAGAAAAAACATGGTTGTGGTTAAAATTATGGTTGTAGTCTAAACATATTATCGTTATTGTAAAAATTTTAAAATATCAAATACCGTCAAAATATTTCATCATGATATTTTTGTATTTATCATAATATTGTTATACATGATCATATTATGATCCTAGGTGATCAAAATTTCATTTTAAATATTTATCGAAATCAAAATAATTTTTCAGTAAAGTTATAGTTTCCAAAAAAATAAAAAATATATATAATATAAATATAACAAAACTTAACACAATTCGCAAATTTCAATTTGGCGATTTATATCAAATTTTGGTTCATAAAAAATTTAAGTATAACTTCATAAAAATACTAGTATGTATTTTTAAGCATGTTATGAACGTTAGTCATTTTCTAACGCCATGACCAAATGTAACCGATTTTGTCCCTTTTGAATACCAATCAAACTGCAACAATAGTTTAGGTCCTATCGTTCTTTCAAGAGACTGACTGACAGACATGGTTTGAGAATAAGGATCTAGAAAATATCTATGTTGTAAATGATTTATAATCGAAACTAGATAATTCAAATTAAATGTTTCTCTTTTCTTAGCTTTTTAATAACTTTCTAGTTAACAGTTTTTCAAATCAGCTGAAAAAACGAACAGTTAAAAAGGCGTTTTGTACCTATGTATATCGGAAATTTATTGTACAGCAAGGATAACTTCTACAAACAAATTTTCAGCATTTTTAAAACTTTTTGATGATGTAAAATATGAAAAAAAAAACATTTTATAAAAAGTACGGTGTTCGCAGTTTAAGATCTATGGTATATGCTCTCCACTGGTTTTGATTCCCCGAGGTCGAATGATTTGGTCATAGTGACTAAATCCCTCAGAAATTTTGTATAAAAAATTACATTTTCAAAATATCTTATAAACTTCCACAAAATTATTTTGGAAAAACTAAAAACAAAGTTAAATAGTATAAACTATGGTTTATGCTCTTCACGGTTTTCTATTCTCCGAGGTCGAAGGATTTGGTCATAGTGACAACATCCCTCAAAGAATATTTATATTTAGCTATTACATTTTCAAAAAATCTTATAAATTCCCAAAAACTCAATTTGGAAAGACTGTAAACGCAGTTAGATAGCATAGACTATGGTTTATGCTCTCCATTGGTTTACACTCTACGAGGTCGAAGTATATGGTCATAGTGACAACATCCCTCCAAGAATTCATATATAAAAAAAAATATTTTTTCAAAAATAGTGATCACTGTAAGAACTCAAAACTTTTATAAGTATAATTGACTGCCTGTATTCTTCACTGGGTTGCGTACTCCTAGATGCGAGAATACACCGATCACATCTCTATATAATCTAATTATTTTACACTTATATTCAAAAACTTCAAAAATTTTGTCTTTGATAAAACTTTTGCATATTTCGATAGTTCGATGACTTGTTTTGCATTTTTTTTGGATTGAACTTAATAAATTTCTTAAAATGTTTTTGTCTGCAATTTAAAATTATAATTTTAAGGATATATGTGCATTTTTTTGCAATTATGTATAAAAATCTTTATAAATATGTGAAAATACACTTATTTCAAGTATTAAATACTTTTTTATCGCATGCGATATTTTTTTTGTCTTACATGAAAAACGTATTTAACCCGGCGTATTTATCTTCACTCAATTAGCCTACTGAGATAATGTAACGGCAACAAAGTTTATTAATTCTAAGGAATTACATGGTATATGCCCTATAGTATGCAAACTACATTAACAACTCAATTACACCAAGGCCAGAGTTTATGCCCCATATCTCAAATCTGTTCCCGATAATGAAATCGTAAGTGAACTAATCATACTATTAAACGTTGTTAAAATTACAACCCCCTGCGTTAATTGCAATCTACCACCCCACACTGATACGGCATGCACAAGATTATACTATGCCAACTTCGTCGATGGCCATCCAGCCTCTTCCAATAAATGTTTAAATTTAATTCAGCAAAAAGAAATTCTTAAAATAAAAATCCAAAGAAAATATACAATGCCCTAAGCAACAAATTGTTCTCTATGAATGAACAATTCTAAAACAATACTATAATCTTACCTACTAGCTAAAATTTCCATGAAAGTATCCCCTCAACTTCAAATAAGCATAAAACTAAAATTGTTCCATGGTGGTCCACCCAATTGCAGAAACTGCGTGATAAAAAAACAACTCGCATGGAAAACATTTCATCGAAACATGACAATAGAAAACCTTATCACATATAAAAGAAATAATGCAATTTTCAACAGAGCAAAAAATAGAATACCCAAAATCAAATCTTTTAATGATTTCACTGAAAATTTAAATCCATCCACACCAGTTTTTGTGGCAGAACATATGGAAATTAACGGGTAATTACACGCCAAATACAATAAGCTGTATCTACCTAGATGGAAAAATAGTTACAGACCCTCATAAATTGGCAAAATCCTTTGCAAAACACTGGTCAGATAATTCAAAAGACTCAAACTTCTTTACTAAATTTACTAGTGCTAAAACCCAAACTTTATCATCATTGATAGTAACTACTTGTCCTGTTAAAAAAAGGACAATAGCAACCTCCAAAGGTAAATCTCCAGTTATTGACAAAATATCTTATCATATGCTGGCACATCTGTCAGATCAGTTCAGAATCCGTATACTAAATTTATTCAATTATATATTCGAAACAGGTACTATTCCGAAATTTTTCAAAACTGCTTCTGTAGTTGCTTTATATACAAATATTAAACCAATTGATGATATGGACTCGTACCGCCCCATATCTCATCTTCTATGCAATTCTAAACTTCTGGAAACAATTATATCAAGACGTTTATAAGAAAGCATAATCAATTATTGCAAAATCAAGTCGGATTTTAATCTGGACTAAGTACAATAGATGCTCTTTTGTACATGGACCACATAATATGTAAAAATCGCTCCACCAAGGACATACATCGATCTTGTCAATTGACGTAATGAAAGCATTTGTCAGAGTTGGTGTCCACATTGTACTCCAGAAACTTTCAAGTTGGTCCGAAAATATTTAAACTCATTAAATCATTTCTCACAAATAGAAAATTTTCAGTTCGTATAAACAATATAAATTCCGATACATTTCCTTATTATATATACGCAGATGACCTTTATCTTATAGCTTCATATTTGTAGAAAACATAATTGCAGGGATTTTAAAATAGTGTACAATAATATAAGTATATATAATGTAAATAACTGTAAGATTTTAGGATTAAATATCGACTGTAAATACAATTTCATGAATCTTTGTAATTATTTAAAGAGTCACTTAACGAAAAAATATCTTAATATAATAAAATATCTATCTTCACCTAAAAGCTATATGAATACAAATAGTCTTTTAAAATTGGTAGAATCATTAGTACTCTCAAAAATTAATTACAGGTTGGCAATTTACAGACTGTCGAGAGTTTTAACGTGAGCACCTGCCGTGTCGGCCTTATCTCACGGTGGTCTTTTTCATCCACAGGGTAGACTTGAGAACGGTCTGCCATCGCCCCTTTGTCTTCAATGAAGACTCAGGTGGCAATTTTTGCACATTGGCTATGACCGGTACCATGCGCAAATACTTTGCTGGAGTACTCGAGCTATCTAATCTCTTGCCAAAGTAGTCACGTTGTAAGACAACCACAATACTATGGCTCTGTTGATTCGGCAACAGCACCTAGAGACGTAACCGGTGGACCGAAGCACGATCCATCAATAAGCCGTAGACATCGTTCTTACTCACAGTGACACGCTGTGGCAAGTCTGATATGAAGAGAGTGTACTCTGAACACATCTGGACAAGGAAGGAAAATTAATCGGTATCTCTTGTATATGATATCTTTCATCCATCATCATTCAACCCAGCACACATCTCATTTATTCGACACATTCATAGAGAAAAACATACGACACACTCATTTAGGTATACGGGTGGGGTAAGGCCCGTATACCTCTACATTCATTCTGTATCATATACAATTGACACCAACTCATTTCCAACGCTTAGTCCCACAGTCACTCCTCTGTGTGGTATCTGTTGATTTTCGGCAACAGCACCGAACCTTATCCCGAAATATTGACCATTATCATGCATCAGTCTTTTAACCGCCACTTATTCTCTTCCCGCGAATTTGGGTTCAACCAACAGCCACTACGTGGATCCCGAAGGAACCTCAACCAACTGACCAGCCAGTTGTCCTGCGGCCAACTGGCCACCCGTAGTACCAGATTATGCGGTGCTCTGGTCAGACCTCTGGCAATCTATGCAAGGACTAAGCCAAGCGGTAGACTGAAACACCAATTTTTCAATCCCGGTCAGATTGGAGGTATTGGGCCCTCTTTATACCCCGGGATTGCAATAACACCAAGGCGGAGGTCTTCGCCAAGGTAACATGCCCCCGGGGGGTTGGTAATTTACAGTAAAGTTTCAAGATCTGTTTTTAAAATAGTAGAAAATACTCTTATTGCATGTATAAGAACTAGTCTATGAGCATTCCGTACTACGCCAATAAAAAATCTATATGCAGAAGGTGGTTTTGATCCATTACACATACATGCCAATAAATTTAACAGATAAAATTTTCCACCTCAAATCTTTGTTACAAAACACATTGATTTGCTGTACAAAAGAAAAAGAGAGCTAAAATATCCTTCAACTTTAACACACATCTTGAAAATTACAAAAAAATTTAACGTAATAAAATTCAGACCACCCCTTGAAAATCATCCACTATGGCTACTTGAACCAAACTCATTCTTGAAAAATCTTCAAATATTTGACAAAAATTCCACCTCTTCAACAGTTTTTAAATCATTTATTACGAATTGGCATCAAACTTCAAGGCTGATAATTGGAAATTCCTATATACTGATGGATCAAAAAGAAAACTTCATGCAGGTTTTGCTGTAGTTGATGGAAATGGAGCAACAGTTTTTGAAGCCGAAACTGAGGTAATTGCTGAAGCATTAAAATTTTGAAAACAACTACCGACAAATGGATAATTAGCACGGACAGACGTTCTGTCTTTGATGCGTCTTCCAATATAAACAAGTAAGAGTGTTATATTCGGCTGTGCCGAATCTCATATACCACCATCAAACCGTATGCCGTAAAATGAATGCTCCCTAATAAACATCAGGGTGATATATGGAATTATTGACCGAAAACTTTTGAACAAACAAAATATTTACTTTTAAAAACCAAATATTTTAGTTCAATTTTTAAACCGTGAGCGTATGAGTAATTTTCTGAAGAGAACCTGCGTCAATTATGAACCGATAGTCATAAAATTTTGTACATAATTACATTGTACATAATACATCGTTTGTATAGAATATTTATTAGGGTATTCAAACGATTAATCGTCGATCGGTTAATCGATCAATTTTTGACGATTAATCGCTCGAATAAATGAAAATTGCCAAATTTCAAATAACGAATAAATCGAATAATTTATATCAAATAACCGATTAATAAAAACTTGTTATATAGCCGTACAATTACTGTATACATATACAAAGTTCAATATTTTTATAAAACATTTTTTATGTATTAATTCCTTAATTTCTTTTCTATGATAAAGAATATTTATTAGATGATTTTTATAACAATACTTCAGAAACATCATAATAAGATTTAGCTACTTCTAGAAATTAATAAAAAATAAATCTTTAAAATAGTGACATCGGCTTTACTTCTACATCCAGTTTTGGAGAACCGTGTTGTGTTTCTAAAGTATTTCTAAAAAGTTCTTCAGCAATACAAAGTTATACTTTAGTTCATTGGAACGTATGAATTCTGGAACTCGTTGATAAATCTCAAAAAAATCAATTAAATTAATTTCTTTATATGAAAAATGAAAATAAAAAAAATTTCTAATATTTGTGAAAAAACTTAATTAACAAACTTTAATAGAACTGAATTTAAAGAAGTGGATAATTATAATTTTGTGTGTTATGGGAAGAAAATTATTGTTTAAAAGAAATAATGTTATCAAAAAAACATCCACTTTTCTTTTATTCGATTAACCGAATAATTTTGAATTATCCGATTATTAACCTGCCAACTTAAAACCTCAAATAATTATTTGTCGAATAAACCGAATAAGACAAAAACCCCGAATAATTGAATACTCTAATATTTATGCAAAATTTCAGATCAATACTCATATTTTAAATAAGAAAATAATAACCAAAACTCGTTCCTGAAGGTAACCATTTATAAGGTCTAGTGTCAGTTATAGATCAGTCCTTATTAAATTCGGAATGAAAAATTATATTACTAATTATAAACTTTGCAGTGTCGATTTTAAGAGCTGTAATAGTAATTTTCTGAATTTTCTTCAGCATAATTGTTTTTATATCATCATAACTTTTTGTACAACAATTTTGGTTCATATAAAACATGTTTTCATTGAATATCATCGCTGTACTCGCATTTATGCCTGTAATTAGCGTTAATGTAATTTTATAATGGGGGCTTATATGGGCGTGTATGGTGAATTACCGACATATTCCGCATGAAATCGAAGGGATTTCATGCGTATTTCATAACTCATGTTTTTAAGCCATTAATGATCGTTTAAGTAATTTTCTGAAGGCGACCTTATATGGGGGGTAGGGTCAATTATGAACCGATCCACATACAATTTGGTAGAGATTTTGGCTTGCGAGAAACTTACATACTTGTATCACATTTTATAGCTATACTCGCATTTTTTACCAGTAATGAGCGTTAAAGTAATATTCTGAAGGAAACCTTGTATGGGCGGTAAGGTAAATTATGGACCGATCCTTCCTAAATTTGTTGGAGAGATTTTGGCTAGCATTAAACTATTGTGTGTCAAATTTCTTCAGTACATTCATATTTTTAAGACAGTAATGAGCATAATAGTCATGAGAGTGTGAAGATAAATTCGAATTTAACTAGTAAAGACACAAACCAAATTCTTTAACTTAGCAATTTTTGCAGTTAACAGTGCACTGTTAAGCAATTAACAGTCAAAATGCTCTAATTTGTTGAAAAAATCATATATCCAGTATTTCTGAAATATTTTCAGAATAAAAAAAATAAATAAAAAAGAAAAATTTACTATATTGGTATTAAAAATGGTTTGTGATCAGAAAATTCTGGAGAGGATTTGTGGTCATTATGGAATTCTAAGGAGGGGCTGGTATACCACGATATATGGAATCGGTAGTCCAAGACATACTAAATAGTTCCCTATTACTACGATATATGGAATCGGTAGTTCCAGATGTCCTTAATAGTTCCCTATTACTAGATTATTCCAAATAATCTTAGGATCCCTGAAAAGTGGCCATGAAATTCTGGAGAAGATTTGGGGTCATTATGGAATTTTAAGGAGGGGCTGGTATACCACGATATATGGAATCGGTAGTCCAAGACATACTTAATAGTTCCCTATTACTAGTTTATCCCAGATAATCTTAGGATCCCTATAAAGTGGCCTTTTTCTTTCTACAAAAGGTACTTTTTGAATTTTCTACAATATTGAAACATGAAATTAAGTAAGTAGAGCCCGGATTAGCCCAGAACACATAAAAGGGGACTTTTGATACTTTTTCGTTCTTCAAAAAATACTTTTTGAAATTTCTATAATATTGAACCTAGAAGCATGAAATTTAGTATGTTGGGCCTTGACTTGGTAAAAACTTGCAAAAAGAGACTTTTTGGTACTTTTTCTTTCTATAAAAGGTAGTTTTTGAATTTTCTATAATATTGAACCTAGTAACATTATGTAGAGCCTGAATTAAATGGGAACCCATAAAAGGGAAGTTTTTTGTACTTTTTCGTTCATCAAAAGGTAGTTTTTAAAATTTCTATAATATTGAATCTAGAAATATGAAGTTAAGCATGTAGAGCCCGGATTAATTTAGATCGTATAAAATAGGCTACAATTGATTTTTTTGATTTTTAGTAATAATATTCGTAAAGACTGTTTTTTAACACATTTTTCAAAACTTTAAAAGTTAATTTTTATCTTAAGATTTAAATAAAATTAAATTTCTTCTATTATTAATCTTCTAAAAAATAATATTATTCAGGGATCCTAAGATTATTTGGGATAAACTAGTAATAGGGAACTATTAAGGACATCTGGGACTACCGATTCCATATATCGTGATATACCAGCCCCTCCTTAGAATTCCATAATGACCACACATCCTCTCTAGAATTTCTTGACCAATTTTCAGGGATCCTAAGATTATTTGAGATAAACTATTAATAAGGAACTATTAAGGACATGTGGAACTGCCGATTCCATATATCGTGGTATACCAGGCCCTCCTTAAATTTCCATAATGACCACAAATCCTCCCCAGAATATCATGGCCACTTTTCAGGGATCCTAAGATTATTTGGGATAATAGGGAATTATTAAGGACATCTGGAACTACCGATTTCATATATCGTGGTATACCAGCCCCTCCTTAAAATTATATAATGACCACAAATCCACTCCAGAATTTCATGGCCACTTTTCAGGGATCCTAAGATTATTTTGATAAACTAGTAACAGGGAACTATTAAGGACATCTGGAACTACCGATTCCATATATCGTAGTATCCCAGCCCCTCCTTAAAATTCTATAATGACCACAAATCCTCTCCAGAACCTTCTGGTCACAAACCATTTTTAATACCAATATAGTAAATTTTTCTTTTTTCTTTATTTTTTTCATTCTGAAAATATTTCAGAAATACTGGATATATGATTTTTTCAACAAATTAGAGCATTTTGACTGTTAATTGCTTAACAGTGCACTGTTAACTGCAAAAATACCTATGTTAAAGAATTTGGTTTGTGTCTTTACTAGTTAAATTCGAATTTATCTTCACACTCTCAATAGTCATTTGCAGAGGGGGACCTTATATGGGGGAAGGGTCATTTATGGGCCGATCAAAAAAAAAATTGTGCAGAGAAAGTTACGTGTGTCGCACTTCATCGCTTCAATCGAATTTTTAAGACATTAATGCGCGTTAAAGCCAATTCCTGAAATAAACCCAATGGGGGAAGTAAGGTCAATTATGGACCTATCCAGATAAATGTTGGTAAAGAGAATATGGCTGTAGAAGAACTTAATTGTATAAAATTTTATTTCTATATTCGTATATATCTTTACTTAAAAGTTTCAATTGGTTATATCATTATTCCAAAAAATCAGATAGGGGTGAAATACGGAACACGGTAAAATTATTATTTTTTTTTTTGAACTGAAGAAACAAAATTGTTTCTACTTATATACTTAAAATTTTAAAAATGTAATAAACTAAAAATTTACAGAAAAAAACTGCAAAGGAAATATTTTGTATTTTTGATACATTTTTTGAACCGAAATTTGAACCATACACTTAAAGACTGCCTTGAAAAACATTAATAGACATTTTTTGAAACATTAATCAGAAAGGGGAAAAATTAGTACACACTTTTTCTCTAAGTCAATGAATAACAATGAACAATAATTTCATTTTACATTCTGAAAATTATTATTTTGTACTGTGAAAACTTACACTTACCCCCGTATTCATAAAGATATTGATCGCTTATTTTATATACATACAAAATTCCTACAATAAACCATCAATAACTTTATTCATCTGTGTGAAAATCAAATAAGTTCGTTATAAACCCTGATAAAAATATTTATAAAAATTGAAGTTAAATTTAAGCAAAGAACTGTTATGAAAAAAAATTGTGCTTATTTTTTCTCTGTATCTAGATAAATGCAACAAAAGGACGGAAAAGCTGGAAATCTTTTAACATTCTGTATAACATTCATTCATTAACATTCATCGAGCGGTTTTTTCAATATCAAGTTTTATTAAAAACAAACCAAAATAAAATACTTACTTAGAAATCTATGATACCAGCGTTTAAATATGCAGCACTAGCGCCACCTCTCTTGTATATAACTACAAAATAAATATAAAACTTTATCATTATACCCTTCACCTTCGTGATATGGGTATATATAAGTTTGTCATTCCGTTTGTAATTTCTATAATATAATTTTCCGACCCTATAAAGTATATATATTCTGGATCCTTATAAATAGCGGAGTCATTTAAGCCATGTCCGTCTGTCTGTCTGTTGAAATCAGTTTTTAGAGGACCCAGATATCGGCGAGATCCGAATCTTCAATAATTCTATTAGACATGCTTTCGAGAAGATCGCTATTAAAAATCAGCAAAATCGGTCGGTAAATAACGGAGATATGAGCAAAAATCCGAGACAACCTCTGAAAATTTAACCACAAAAATTGTTAAAAAAGCAACAACACTGTATATAGAAAAAGATGTACACGTGTGTGTGTAGATGTATTTGGTTTTATTCAGCAAAAAAATATGATTTGCATTTTTTGTTAAAATAAAATAATTTTCCCTCTTGTTTTGCAAATATATTTTTTAATGAATAGAAAAAAGTATTTAAAACGTTTTCAATTATATGAGAGTAGGTTGTGAGTTATTGTACAATAATTTTTATGCGAATAATGTAAGTTTGAAATTTAAAACTAACACAATTTTTTTCCAAGTGCTTTTTAAAACAATTTTTTTACGATAAACAAAAACAAAATCTACGTCTCGTCAATGTTTACCAGCAATGAATACGAAAGTGTTGTTGTTTTACTCTTGCTTGTATACTGTTAAGAACAACAACAACATATTGCTAGTGTTAAGCGCATATAAGTGTATAGAAAACACACTGTCTATAGCTAAGTGCATTTACAAAAACAAAAGAGTGCCAATCGCATAGGGCTTGGGCACCCTTGGTTTGGATGCCGTTGGCGTCATTGCGTTATTATTTTTTTTTTGTTTTTCTGTGTTTTTCGTTATGTATGTTTAGATGTCTGTTGGTTTAGATCCGTGGTGGCCAGAAACAGAATATTTAAAACGCATATGTTGTAGTGCAAAATATAAAATAGAACATAAATGAAAATATGTGTGCTTTGCACTGAAAAAAATTTATGTTTGTACAAATTTGTATTATTCATATTATTAGTATTATAAATGAATAACGGAAGATATGTATGTATTGTTGTATGTATCCGTTGATGAAAGTATGTATTGATGCACATTTTGATGTAAAAATATGTTGATGTATGTACATATGTAGGTATTGATATATGTATATAGTTTGCGTATGTATTAAATGTATCTAATAGGTACTCAAATGATTAACAGTCGATCGTTTAATCGTTACAATTTAAGCGATTAATTTCTTAAAAATAAATAATTATACATATGTATGTCTAATAGATCTTTCTATAAAGAATATTCATACATTAATTTGTAATGGCTTTTGAAAATATTCTCTGTGTACCATTTCATAAAGAGAGCAACTAAATTGTTTTTGTTTTATATAGTTTTGCTTTGTTGCTGAGAATATTTGTATTGCGTGTGTATAAGTGAGAATAACACTTTGCCCGCAAGGGCATGTTTGGCCCCCAATGGTTTAGACGCCTTGTGTATTTTGTGTTTTATTTCGTTTAGCGTTGTTGTTCTTTTTGTTTAGCTTTTGATGTAATAATAATGTAGTCGGGAAAAAATTTAAAATTTATAAAAGATGTTTAAAATACACTATGGTGAAGGGTATATAAGATTCGGCACAGTCGAATATAGCACTCTTACTTGTTTTTGTATCACTTTGCTACTAAAAATTGCAGTCATATATAGTCGTATTAATATAAAAATTGCAACTCGTGTTTGCAATTTCTAGTAGCAGCCATTCATAATTGCAGGCCAACACAAATATATTTTTGTGCTTTAGCAGCGTACTTAGAAATCTATGATATCAGCGTTTAAATATGCAGCACTAGCACCACCTCTCTTGTATATAACTACAAAATAAATATGAAACTTTATCATTATACCCTTCACCTTCGTGAGATGGGTATATATAAGTTTGTCATTCCGTTTGTAATTTCTATAATATAATTTTCCGACCCTATAAAGTATATATATTCTGGATCCTTATAGATAGCGGAGTCATTTAAGCCATGTCCGTCTGTCTGTCTGTTGAAATCAGTTTTTAGAGGACCCCAGATATCGGCGAGATCCGAATCTTCAATAATTCTATTAGACATGCTTTCGAGAAGATTTCTATTTAAAATCAGCAAAATCTGTCGGTAAATAACGGAGATATGAGCAAAAATCCGAGACAACCTCTGAAAATTTCATCAAAAAATGTTTAAAAAAGCAGCAACAACACTGTATATAGAAAAAGATGTACACGTGTGTGTGTAGATGTATTTGGATTTATTCAGCTGTGTATTTTTTTGTATGTTTGGAATCCAAACATACAAAAAAATACACAGCAAAAAAATATGATTTGCATTTTTTGTTAAAATCAAATAATTTTCCCTTTTGTTTTTAAAAATATATTTTTTAATGATTAGGAAAAAGTATTTAAAACGTTTTCAAGTATATGAGAGTAGATTGTGAGTTATTGTACAATGATTTTTATGCGAATAATGTAAGTTTGAAATTTAAAACTAACACAAATTTTTTCCAAGTGCTTTTTAAAACAATTTTTTTTTTTCGATAAACAAAAACAAAATCTACGTCTCGTCAATGATTACCAGCAATGAATACAAAAGTGTTGTTGTTTTACTCTTGTTTGTATACTGTTAAGAACAACAACATATTGCTAGTGTTAAGCGCATATAAGTGTATAGAAAACACACTGTCTATAGCTAAGCGCATTTACAAAAACAAAAGAGTGTCAAACGCATAGGGCTTGGGCACCCTTGGTTTGGATGCTGTTGGCGTCATTGCGTTGTTATTTTTGTTTTTCTGTGTTTTTCATTATGTATGTTTAGATGTCTGTTGGTTTAGATGCCTTGTGTATTTTGTGTTTTATTTCGTTTAGCGTTGTTGTTCTTTTTGTTTAAGTTTAATTGTTTACCCAATTAGACTCAGTTTTGCTCGCCACTGTATATATTTTTTTGTAGCATATTGTGTATATTTTGTTATTGTAACAAAAACAAAATACAAGTAAAATTTTAACTAAAACTACTCACACGTTATCTAGAAACAACATATAATACTGTTCATTCGTGTTGCTACAGATTGTAGTGTAACGTCGCAATTTTTCTAGTTAAACATAAAAACAGAACGGCAATAAATAATAACGTAACTGTTTCTTTTGTAAATGCAATTCAAAAATATATCAATGTAAATACAGCCCTATAACATAAGATACAAGTTTATAATCTGTCAAAATTTTGCGTAACATATGATTTGAAAATGTGACTTTGGAAGTACTGTGGGACCTCGATTTTCCGTGATCGTCGGGACCGGAAGCATTCTGTATAATCGATTTTCCCTGTTAACTTTGGCTATAAATGAATATGTACATATTTATATAAAAACTAGCTGCGTGTACCCGGCGTTCCCGGGTTTCGAAAATTAAAAAGAATATTTTTCTATCTGTAATAAGTATACTTTTTTTAAATAAATGTCAAAATTTAGCTTATAACGATAAAATAGTTATTATATTTTTCCGCATTTGGTTTAATACTTAAAGTCAGTTTCTGGAACCAAGAAGTCCTAATTTACAAATTGATAATGAGCTTAAATTAGGAAATTTTTACTAATTTGTAGACAAATGTAAGAAACTTTTTTTGAGAAATTATACTGAAATCAGCGTTCTCAATCACTAAGAACTGTTCAGTTTAAATTTGGCCACACTTTACTTTGAATTGTAATGTCACTGGTGTAAAGAGACAAAAGGCTTCGGGCCATTTTAGTAACTACAAAAATACGTACCATTAACCATGCAAAATTTCAAGCTAATTTCTTGCTATTTGAAAAATTACATGCAATTGAAGAAACTCTGAAATGAAAAATTCAGAACAAAATCATGAAAAATTTGGACTCATTGCAAGATTTCAAAATTCTTAAAAAAGAACAAAATTACTGTCCTAGGAAAATATGAAGACTCCTTGAATTTTGATAGAGAAAACAAAACAACTTTTAATTTGACAAACAATTTTGATTTGTCAAATTAAAGAGTAAATTTACCGTTTTTGTCTCATCATTGTTTCTCAAATACATCCATTTATACAAAATATTATTTTTATTTATTAGCTTTTATGCATCCACACTTAAGTTTTGGCTGGATTTAGACTTATTAAATCCGAAGAAATAAAGGTTTAAATGTCAAATATCGTTAGATATACAAAAAACATACCGAAATAATTTTACTTATTAAAGTATCAGATATCTTCCTCCAATTAAAAGAATTTCGAAATTTGTTAATGGTAAATGTGTGCTGGAGTTATTCAAAATCATTATTTAATCATTATCCGGTGCTACATATAGAAAAAGTTGTGCCCAATTTTAGGATCGTAGGAAACTACATTCGATTCTAATTTAAAAGAAGTATGTTTCTGATACACTGCAGATTACAGGTTTTGAAATAGTTTTCCGGTGGAAAATATAAGTGTTGGGAGTCTTATATATGGATCTACAACAATATAATTTTAATAAAAAATGTTCATATGCTATTTTTTCGATCGTAGTAAACTAAATCCGATTCTGTTTTCAAATAGTTATTTTTTGAGGATATACAGCCGATTACAGGTTTTGAAATATGAATAGTTTTCCGATGGAAAATATAAGTGGTGGGAGTATTATATACGGATCTACAAAAGATTTTACGCTTTAGATGAAAATCGATTTTTGATAATAAATTAAATTGATTACAGATTTTTATTTTACGTAATCGTAAAGTTAGTTAAACATTATAGAATTTTAAAATAAATGTAACAAAAAGTAGACAGAAAAAAGTCATTGCATTTCATTAAGATCACAACATTCCTGAAATTAGTGGTATAGGCGTATGTTTTGAATTTGATAGAACTTTCGTCATTCTAAATTTCATGAAGCATAAAATCTAGATCAAAAAGTTTATTTCAAAAAATACACTGTATGTTGCCAATTTCTTGAAAATTGGTTCATATATTTTATACTTAGCCTAGAAATTTGGTGTTATAGCTAGTATTCTAAACGTCAACATAAAAATATGCGTAGCATCCAATCAATATAATATAACGTATTTTTTAACTTCTGTGGTTACACCTATTAATATGACGAATTTTATGTAAATTGGTTTAGTAGTTATGTAGTGAAAGAGTAAAAATAGTCTCATATATATTTATTATTAAATACATATTATACGTTTTGAAGATGTATTGTTTCGTACTGTTCATTATAAGTAATAGTTTTTATGAAAATCGGATGAGTAGTTTTTTGTATGCCTGAACGTAAATTTGGTTTAATAATTGTTTTACAAAAAGTTGGTGTAAAAAGGGGCAGACGTCCAATCCATATCCTGAAGTCAGACCTATTGGTATACCAAATTTCATGTAAATCGGTTCAGTAGTTTTCTGTAAGTCTCGAATGGAAATTTTGTATGACAATTATATAGAAAAAAGTGAGAATAAGAAGAATCGTGACATCAAATCATGATTTTATATAGCATTTGGTCCATTTTAGAATAGAACTGTTAGTGTTCTAAATTTCATGTCAATCGGTTCAGTATTTTGTCCGTTAAAGCGTAACAAACAGACATTCTCTTTCATATTATTGCATATATTGTTCATGTAAATCGGTTCACAAGTTTTGCTGTGAAAGCGTAACAAATAAACACACAAACAAACAGTCTGTTTAATATACAGTGTCTCTCATAAGTATTCGAATTTAGGTAAACTATGAAAAGAAACCAAATTTAATACATTTTGTGTGCAAAAAAATAAATTTCTTTGTTATATTGTCTAAACAGTCCTTAGGTTTAATATCCCGCTTTTTAAAACTTGAAAAATTTACATTTACTTAAGGGCCAAATAGACTACACAAGCGGCTTGACAAACATACTAGTATTTTACGTTTGTGCAAGCCTGTTGTGTAGTATTTGAGGGTGTTTAGTGTTTGTACAAATGCTTGCGGTTTGCTTGTACAAAAATTAAAAAAAATTTGATTTTTACACAAACATATTGAATATTTGTCAAACCGTTTGTGTTTTTTATATTCATAAATATAAAAAGAAAAATTTACATCTGCATCTTTGCAAGTCCACAAAAACGTGAAAAATCGGTGTTTGTACTAGCAATGTTTTGTAGTGTGTGTTGAAATGAAAAATGTATGTTTGTCAAGCCGCTTGTGTAGTCTATTTGGGCCTTTAAATTAAATTAGCTTTTTAAAAAAAAAGTCCATAAAATTGTCTCACAAAAGTATACGAATTTTTCCTGTATTTCATATTTAATCATATTATACGAAACACGAATTTTAGAATCGAATGGTTTTCATGCCTTAAATTGTTTTAAGAGGTTACTATCATCCGAAATAATATATTTTTGGCCCATTTAGTCCACAATTTTTAGTATTTTTTCTTTTTTTCCGGAAATAAAACCAAGTTTGATATTGCGATTTAATAGAGCCCTTGGAGTATCTAAAAATAGTATTTTTGTTGCAAGAATCTGTATTTAAACGATCCAAGAAATATTATTGATATCATTATTCTGTCGCTAATTTAATATATTGGGACTTAAGTCCATTTTCATAATACAAGGATCAGAAATTTTCGGGGAATGTTTTCTTGTATATATTCTATTAGATATCAACTTTTATATATTTTAGGTTTCCAATGTATTGTGGAAGTGTACAACTCCAAAACATGTCTCGAAGAAACACATTCAATATGTGTCATTATTTTAATATACCAATGACGTCCAGGCTGCATGCCACTATATCATTATGGTCTAACTCAAAAATATCAATATCTATTTAAATATTGAATACTATGATCAAAATAAAGCCAAAATTTTGGACTTACAGTGTTATTGTAATGGGAACATAAGCGTAAAAGTTACGAATAATAAAAAGTAAAATCTACTGTATAGGATAACGTTTTGTAAAAGCATGTATTAGAATTGTATACCGATATAATGTATTGAAAATTTAAAATATATTAGTGCTTATATGTACATGAATGTAAACTAGCCAACTTTGTCAGAAAATATCGACCCTAGTGGTACCAAAAAGGGACTTAAGATCTATACAATTCAATTAGAAACAGAAGAACGACACCAAAAATACACCTTGGAACTTTTAAGTACAAATCCTTCTATCATTTTAGTGATATTACATAAAAAGATGATACAAATGCTCCAAAATTGTGGAACAAATGGGCCAAAAATAT
>NC_060949.1:2109114-2111513 GCF_022045245.1 Lucilia cuprina
TTTCATAACTCTAGACCAACATATTTTGACATTGCCCATCGTTCTACTTCGATGTTGGACTTCTGGCTAGTGAGCGATAGGTCTATGATAAGTTTTTCGGATCAGTTCTACTGTCCTTCTATATCCCATCATGCTTTAATTTATGTTGTGTTTGATATTAATATTAGTTCTTCATCTCTGTTTTTTGAGTATAGGAATTACAATAACATTGACTGGGATGGTATACTGGCGTCTTTATTTGAATTTGACACTCTTTCGTTTTTTGATTCCAACGATGTTGATTTTCAATGGCTTCTTTTGAGTTCACTTATTAAAACTTTGTTTGATTTTGTTCCGATTGTTCGAAAGCATATTCCTAGTGGAGCTGACAATTGGATGAAGTGTCGTAACGTAATTTTGGCGACTTCTCTTCGAGATATTGCCTATTCTGCTTTTCGTCAATCTAGGTCTGATAGTGATTGGAAAGTATATTACCGGTCTCGTAATAAAGCTAAAAATGTTATTCGTAGGGAAAGAAAAAAATACCTTGTGAGATTGTTCTCTGGTTTAGATTCGTGTGCACTATGGAAGATTCTGAAGAAGAGTGGTTATTCTAGTAACAATGAGTTCTCATGTGAATTTGATGTTAATGATATTAATAACCATTTTGTTAATGTTACTTATACTGATATTGATTTTAATGTTGACTTTGACTTTTTGTTGACTTTTCATTTAGGTGTGTGACGGAAGATGATATTTTGCTTGCTGTCTGTAAGGTAAAATCTAAGTCTATGGGTACTGATGATATACCGATTACGTTTATCAAAACTATTTTTCCTTATATATCTCATTTACTAGTTTTTCACGTAAATACCATCTTGACCACTTCAGTTTTTCCTGCAGGCTGGAAGACTGGACGTGTTGTTCCTATTCCTAAATCTGACATTGTTAGGAATTTAGATGATATAAGACCTATTTCCATTTTGCCAGCCATATCAAAGGTCGTGGAACATATTATCAAAGATCAGATTCTAGCTTTTGTCCGTTTGAATCTTTCTCCCTCCCAGTATGCCTTCCGGCGTGGTCACAATACCACTTCATTGCTGCTGAGCCTTACTGATGCTGTACGCGATAACGTAAATAAGAATTACTTGTCTTCATTAATTTCACTGGACTTGGCGAAAGCATTTAATTCGGTTAATTTTGTGGTTTTGATTAGGAAGTTGATTGACCATTTTAACTTTTCGAGGTCGGCGTGTTTATTAATTTATTCATATTTAACAGGTAGATATCAATTCGTTGATATTGGTGGTGTATTTTCGGATACTCTGCCTTTGTTTTCTGGTGTTCCCCAAGGATCGGTACTGGGAACTCTTCCTTTTATTATGTACGTTAATGACCTTCCTAATTACATTGCAACTAACCTATGTAGACAGTCTGTTTTTGCCGATGATGTGTTTCTTTTGTTTAGTCTTCTGCTAATGCATTATTGGTTAATTTTTCTAAAACTAAGGCAATGCTTTTTGGTAACCCCGGACATACTTTGAATATTTTTATTGAGGGTGAGAGAATTACCTTTGTGGATAAGCTTAAATGTTTTGTTTTGAAGTTATAACTGGTACGGTGTCTTGTATATTAGCTAAACTTAATCGTATTGTTAATGTAATAGAATTACCTTTGTGGATAAGCTTAAATGTTTTGTTTTGAAGTTATAACTGGTACGGTGTCTTGTATATTAGCTAAACTTAATCGTATTGTTAATGTAATAGTCCGTTATGTTTATAATGTTCGGAGATGGGTCCATATTTCTGAATATGTCAAAACCTTTTTGGGTTCTTATTTTAGAGATATTGTTGATATTCGTAAATTACTTATTTTCTATAGTATTATTAACACGGGTATTCCTTACTATATTTGCTCTGAATTTTGCTTTTCTCATTCTACTAGGAATACCCAGATTATTATACCTAGGATAAGAAGTAGTTTATTTGAACGTTCTTTTGTTAAGGTGGCTAGAATTTGTAACTTTCTGCCCCTGGATCTTCGTATTTTTTCTCACTCCAATAATGCCTTTCGTTTGAAACTTCTAGCGTACTATTCTTATAATGCTTAGGTAATTTTACATTTTCTCTTTTTCATTTTACACTTGTGGCTACTACTTTGGGATTTGATTATTATTTTTATTAGTAATCCGTAATGATTCATTTGGCTGGGGAGCCTATTTGTTTAAGTGTATATACATTTTTTATAGGTAAATTAAGTTTATTTTTTTACTAAATTTCTTAATTTTTATTCAGGTATTATTCAGGTAATTTATAATTATTGGCCTAGGAAGGCTTTTTATATTACTTGAAATAAATAAATAAAAATTATTTAATAAACCCCTTTTCTATTTTTACGAAAGTACGAAAACCTTCCTT
>NC_060949.1:2111613-2115775 GCF_022045245.1 Lucilia cuprina
AAAAGCTAGGTCACCATGAGGCAAATAGATAACACCAAATAGCGTTCTAATACCACAGTTAATAAATTCAATAAACACCGATTCACAAATATTAGGCTCAGAAACCTTTAAAACAATCTTGTATCTCAGTAAATTAGATACATAAATAGCAACACCACCTCCGCGAGTGTGTATTCTATCATTCCTAACCAAGGAATAACCAGGTATACTAAAAGATCGGTTCGAAACATACGGCTTCAACCACGTCTCTGAGATCGCAATTAAGTCAAAGTTATTGCTAACAATGCTCTTGAATTCATCAAATTTAGACGAGTTAGGAGATGCTTTGGCAATTAATATGTGCAATTATTAACAGACCCACAAACTGTTGCAACGACGCTTTAATGGACGAGCTACTACTCACAATGGGACCAATGTTATTACTTATGGACATAGTCAAATACATTCAAAAAATAGCTGGGGAACCAAAAGTAAAAATATATAATACAATGCATATACAATTTAATAAAAATAAATCTAAAAATTATATTTAAAAATTCACATAATATTCACAGCTATCAAAAGCAATAAAATGAGATCATATAAAACTAAAAAAATCCTATTCATAATCAAATCTCAAATCTACCTATAACTCACGAACAAATCCCGCATGGAAGTTATTTAAGTAGACATCAATAAATATAAAAAGTGACAAGAGCAAAAAATTAATGTAAATTAAAAAGCACTATTAAAAATAATAATATAAAAGATCAAAAGCATACTAAATAACTCCATGCAAAACTATGCCCGTAACGCCTGATAAATTTAAAAATTTTATGATAAATAGGTATTAATAATAGTATGTAAACAAAAATTATTTTAAGTATAACAAATATAATACTTCCAAAATGCCTTATTCATAAACAAAATTCAATTTTATAAACGGTTTATAAATCAAACTTCGTATGGAAATTTTGTTTTTAAACCATACACAAAACAAAATGATGTTTATGAGTAAGGGTAAAAGAAAATAAGCTTTAACGACAACAAAACTATGCCAAAAATTGAAAAAAACAGAAATATTCAAGAAAATAATGTCGTTAAAACAAATTTAAGAAAAAATAAAAGTTATGGAACTACAATCAGGAACTAATATTGTTGTTGTATAAAGCAGCACACTAATTAACATTATATATGACATCCTTGCATCAACTAATGTAATTTAAGCTTTGACTCGATCCACATTAAGAATCTTTTATTTGGAAATTATATTTTGTTTCTTCAATTTGCGACACACAGTGGGGCAGAATGGAAATTTTTTGGAAATAAATCTGGCATTTCTAAACGGCTGATCCGATCGGGATAAAATGAAGATGAACCCCGCAGATGCCCCAGGGACGGAGCTGTGGCGGCTCAAAGTAGGGTACCTATAAAACATGTAAAATTTTTAAACTCGTGCCATTTTTTTGTTTTTCACCCAAATACAAAGATTTTTATATTTTCTGAAAGCGCTCGACGAGATCTTGAAAAAACATGCTTGGACATACTACTTATCTCTTATAATATCCGAGTTATAGGTATTTTAAAATTTAGTGATACAAAATTTACCATACCTTGTTCCACCTTTTTTTGAATACCGGGCGTAATTTTGGACCAAATGGACTCAATTTTTTCAATTTGTTAGTTAGACAACAAAATTTCCAATAATATACAGAAAATTTCAGATCAATATCATTTACAGATCCAAAAATATACGTTTTTTAATTTAAAAATTCAAAAAATTTTAGATTTTTGCCGTTTTTTTGCCCAAAATGTGTCTTAACTCTTTTATTAATAAAATAAATTTTCTTTAAGAACATATAACAATTTTATATGTTTTTTCTAAAAGGTATCTTTACGCAGAACGCTTTGGCGTAAAAAACTTGTCCTATTTTTTGAAAATGTTGCCACTGCGTCCTTCCGAATATGACCTATTTTTTATCAAAACTTCAACTTTGGGCGACATGTTCTAAAATCCCAAAGCTGGGATCAGAAAACTGAAAGCAGTTTTGGAAACCTCAAAATGTTTTCTATTTACTCCAAAAGTATTTTCCCAGTCCTGAAAGAAATGTGGACCCTATTGGTAAGAATGTAAAAAATCCCATTTTTGGGATTTTTATTCCTATTTTTGGGAATTGCGGGATGCCCTTTGACCTTTTCAATTTTTTTTGCATTTTCTTATTTGAAATGACAAATTTAACAAGCGTTGAAGATTTCATTGAGTTTTGTTCATAAATAAAGATTTTGTCATATATTACATATTTGTTAATTTTCTAAAACTATGATAGCTATGATAGCTACAACAATTTTGTCCATATTTATCCCTTAATATCTTTTTTTAGTTAGATATGGAAATTCTCGACCCTTTACAATATCTCAATTACATTCAAAAATATGTTCATTTAAACCTATATCCTTTAATTTCATCTTTTTTATATTTTAGTATTAAGTATGAAAGAACATACATTTGGTGTTGAATAAAATATTTGGACAATTTTAAAAAATTATTTAGTTAATAATTATATTAAAGACTATAACATTGTATATACAATAAAAAAAATATTATTTTATTATGAGCCACGCACAACAACACCTAAATCACCCCACACAAACCACCTTTCCCGCCCACCGAAATATAAAACACAATTTAATACAATATCATCAGTTAGTATAATAGCTTTTTTTATTTGAACTGTTTATCTTAAACATAATACAATTAATTCTTACAACCTAATATATAGTTAATTCCTAACACTACTTATTTTCTATAAAATAATCTGTCATATCGGTATACATATCCAGAAGGTAATATAAGTCCTTTAAATCTTCCTCGTTTTGAGATGATAGAGTTTCATAACAAATCCATCTTTTTCGCATATTTGAAAGAACAGGATCAGAAGATAGAAGTAAACTATTAAAAATATCTTCATTCTGTGATTGCCTGGAGCATTTTCTTGAGCTGAAAAGCTGAACATGCTTAAAATCTCGATTCCTCGCTTCCTGGGCTTCTTCTGTTAACACTCTAGGAAGAAATTCGATTCAATTATTATTTGACCATGACACAATACTTTGTGTACTGTTGGTGTTAGTTCCCTCCATAGATACAGAGATACAAGTAATTTAGAAATTTCTGATGTATATTACCCAAATCGATTTCCATTAATTTTGTGTTAACTCTTAACACCATTAATTTTGTGTTAACTCTTAACACCATTAAAATAGTGTTAACTCTTCGAAGCAACTCCTTGTCGATTCCAGTTATTTTTGAAGTAATTTCAAAATCACGAAAAACGTTCTCGCCGTATTACCGTCATTTGTACTACCGCAACTTGGAAGTGGTTTGTCGATGTTTAATCCCATCTGAACTTTAAATTCTTCATGGATTCTGCTTTTTTTTCCGCAGCTCTCAGTTCCTTCAATTCTTCATTATTTTTTGTTGATTTAGTAAGATTCTCTGGCACACTTCTATATTTGAGGTCGTATGCTATGTGTAAAAAGTAATCCAAAAATCTTAATCCAAAAATCGTATTCTTCTCCAGAAGGAAGAAGTTTCTGTTATGGCATTGCTGACCTTTCCATCAATTATTGTTAAGCTTAGCTGATATGATACGTTAATAGAGAATTCCTTTATTTTTATGCAAATGGGCTCCAGTGCATTTATTTCATCTTTTAAATATTCCACTAAATCTTTTGTTGTTTTCTTTGACTCCTTTATATATTCAAATCCAATTTTGAACCCGGAGTTGTATTGATCCATATATCTTCAAATGAATTTCCGATTCTTGACGATGATGGATTAAGGGATTATGAACGAATTCGTAATGGCACTAATGATGACATAAATACACTTTTGTAGTCTGCTAATGTCCGACTTCCACAAGCTTGTTTGTATTCTGGAAGTGCTGATATGAATTTTCCTTAGTTGGTCTTCTGAAAAGTCTGACACAATTCTTGATGCTGTGTTTTCGAGCAAAGATGATATATCAATACAATCTTCCACATCATTAACATTAATAGGTGATGGTAGGATAGTTTGTCTTTTTCCTGGATCGCCTTGTATGATGGTAATATATTGTGTCCTTTTTCATGCAGAGCTTTCCTTAATATTTGGTACTTATTTCGACTGAGACCCAGTTCCAACATA
>NC_060949.1:2115875-2130875 GCF_022045245.1 Lucilia cuprina
ATCATATAAAACTATAAAGATCCTATTCATAATCAAATCTCAAATCTACCTATAACTCACGAACAAATCCCGCATGGAAGTTATTTAAGTTGACATCAATAAATATAATAAGTGACAAGAGCAAACAATTAATGTAAATTAAAAAGCACTATTAAAAATAATAATATAAAAGATCAAAGGCCTATTAAATAACTCCATGCAAAACTATGCAAGTAACGCCTGATAAATTTAAAAATTTGATGATAAATAGGTATTAATAATAGTATGTAAACAGAAATTATTTTAAGTATAACAAATATAATACTTCCAAAATGCCTTATTCATAAACAAAATTCAATTTTTTAAACCTTACACAAAACAAAATGATGTTTATGAGGAAGGGTAAAAGAAAATAAGCTTTAACGACAACAAAACTATGCCAAAAATTAAAAAAAGCTGAAATATTCAAGAAAATAATGTCGTTAAAACAAATTTAAGAAAAAATAAAAGTTATGGAACTACAATCAGGAAATAATATATTTTTTATATTATATTTGGAAATTATATTTTGTTTCTTCAATTTGCGACATAAAACATTTAGCTCTGAAGCAGCAGGGGAATAATGGTCATTCAGATATACTCTACTACTGACTTCACCACCCATTATATCACAAAGTTTTAGCGACCTTGTCTTAAAATACTCTTTCATGATATGGTCCCGGATAGAAACATTATTAAATTTAACCAAAATAAGTTTCTGATTATTCATGTAGCAAACTTGATAGACATCTTGAGAATTAATAGTAATACCAAAAAACAGGCATAACGAGACAACATTCGACATAAGGTCATCTAACCCGGCCGGCATACCACTCAATATAATGTCACCACGATTAAGTCGGCGATGTAGAATATCATTTTCGGTTTTCAGCTCGGCAATTTTGGTTGAGGTGGAGGAATAAACGCTGTTAATCAGTTTGCTACATGCTAAGATATCAGTTTTCACTTCATTGACACAAGTTGATACTTCTTTTTTAAAATCTTGATTTGCTTTAACAAAATTATTGAAACTGTTACTCAAAGCACGGACTTCTGCTTTAATGGAGCCATCATCATCATCGTCAGGAACACGAGAATGTGCACATCCAGAACACGTAAAAGAAAATGATTCAGGTTTCTCAGAAACTTTGGCACAAGTGGGGTGTAACCATAAATTACATTTGCTGCACATAATACTACCCTTGGATTTTCCAACAGCAAGTTGGAAGTGAAAAATTAAAAAAAAACTTGACAGCTGTATAACAAAAACGTTTACTCAGGCATGATAGAGTTGCCAGTATTAATATTTCGTATTATACACGAAATTTTTGTAAATATTACGAAAATAGAAGTTACGAAAATTTGAGCATGGATTATTTTCAGTGCAGAAGTTTAAAATATGGAATAACTATTCATACCTTTATATATATTTCAAATTTATCGAAAACGTAAATTTGAGTATTATTAAGCATTATTATAGTTATAAATTACTATCCAACTTTAAATATGTATTCTTCAATATTTAACTATATTTGCTAAATTTTGAAATATTTGAAAAAAATACACTTTGTAACAAAATGTAAATTTTCCCGAAAATCGCAAAAGGTTCTGAAATTCCAAATTCTTTTTGGGTCAGCTTTTTGAACCATATTATTTGAAATTATATTATTTGAAATTATGAAATATGAAATTAATAAAAATATCAATTACCAGAAGTATCGATAGTTGAACTAAAGTATAAAAAATTAGTATAAATACCATCAAATGTGTTTATTATCTGTAACAAATAGTTTGACATAATGACGATTTCCAAAATTCTATTGATGATTTTGAAGATTTTTTTTACGAAATACAAAATAAAAGATACAGAACTATATTCTCAGTTTCTGACAAGTTCTGACCAATTTTGTTAAGATAATACTAAAGTTTCCAATGTTTTGTTAGTAACAGAAAACCAAATATTTTAATATTGTTTTAGTTTTTTTTTTTTTAATTAAAGTAATTATATTCATGAAATGTTATTAATTTGGGTTTATAAGGATATATACAATTAAAATTCTAAAAAAATAAAAACATTTTTTATTAAATTTATTTAAAACAAGTTTCCATTGTTTTGTCAACCACTGTATAAATGAATGTGTGTATATGTTAGGGGTGTCAATTATCCCTGTTAAAAATTAGTCAAATAAAACACACAATTTTTTTTCAAGTAGTCGACTAAATTTTAAAAGTTATTCGATCATTCGAACGTAACGAATAAAAGTTTTAATTCGAAATAAAACTTGTCCAACACCTTTAAAATCATAATATACATGGCAAAAGGGTTTGCGTACATTAATGCACTTATAAGTCAGTAACTTCATCGGCTACTTAACATGTTTTTCATCCACCATCAAAAAATATAAGGGTGTATAGTATTTGTCACTTTGAAATTTTGGGACCTTATTATATTTTAAGACGATCTAGCTATACGTCCGCCTGTCTGTTAAAAACACGAGCTATGAACTGAAATTTTGACCAAACATTTTTTGTTTGGTATTGATATTGAGCACTAAATATCTACGATTTAACCTTTCCCGATATAAGGTTCCCTTCAGGAGAATACTAATGGCTTTTAAAAGCACGGATGACAATGAAATTCGAAATGTACAAATTTTTAAGAAACTAATGCGTTTAATTAAAATATTATGAGGATCGGTCGATAATCCTACCTCCCATATAAAGATCGCATCAACACATCACTCGCTTAAAAATACCAGTATAGCAACTAAATTCTACATAAACAGATCTTTTAGGAACTATCTGTTTTGCTCATATAAACAATTAAAAAAGGGATAGAATCATTTCTAAAACAGAAAACATTTTATTTTTAACATTGCAAAATATACATTTTTATAAATTGCAAAAAGTAGCAAAATATTTTTATCAATTATAACATATATTTCGATTTAGCATTTGATTTACAAAATATTAATGTAATTCTTTGTTTAATATTATAATAAAATATGGGAAAAAAGTAACATTAAAATATTATTCAAATATTTGATTATTCTACAAAAATTATGCGATTTATTCTTTATTCTATAATGGACATTTTTTTCTATTGATCGAATAGTTTTTATTCGAATGACATCCCTAATGTATATATGTATGGTTGTTTGAAATCTAAAGTCGACAAAACGGCTAAACCGATTTTCAGTGTGTTCCTGTATGCTTGGAAAAATAAATAGTATGCTTTTCTTTTTAAATTTAAAGTTTTAAAAGTCTTATGGACATCAAAGTCGTCCATAAGAATATTATGGAAAAAAATCAGACAAAAAGTAGGCATATAAAAATACAATAAAAAATCTTTTATCTGGGTAACTAATAGAACTAGATTCTTAAAATTTAGCACGATGAACTGACTTTCATATTCATCTGAAAATGAAAAAGAAAAAAACTGACTTTTATTAGGTTGAATAGAAAAGTTTGTATATCTGAGAAACTATAGAAGCTAGAATCATCAAATTTTAATTAAAAGACTTGATATTCATTTTCATATTTTTTGGCCCTTTCCATATTATTCACATTTTTATAGCTTCACTAAAATCCTTATTAGCGTTTGGAAAAATTGCGTGGCATCTTCCATATGTAAGAAATTGTGTATCTGGAACACTATTGTAGTTAGAATTTTCAATATCATTTACTGAGTTTTTTATTTATACTGCTTTAAGAGTAGCAAAGCACAGTGGGTAAAGCAGTACTTAGCAATAATTTTTATACACACCATCAAAAAAATGGGAGGTATATTGATTTTCGGCCCTTTGTCTTATGAAAGCACGATAGGATTCGAACGAAAGGGTTGAAATTTTACTCAAATATTCTCTAAAGGTAAAGTTTGTTTGGTATTAAAAATGGGCAATATGGCTTCATGTTTTAGTATAACCCCCACACAATTGGCCCCCGAAAATCAGTTCTAGCAGCCATAACTCTTTTATAAATTCAAGTGTACCGATGAAATTCGACATAGTTTTATACGAACCAAAATATCTTTACAAAACGAGTACACAGAAACACAGATATGTTTTATACGACTCCAAATCTCTGCAAAACTATAGGTACAAACTCGATAAAGTTCTTTACAAACGTTTTTAATAGCAACCAAAATCTCTTTAGAAAGCTTGTGAGGATCGATCCACAATTGGCCTTTTGGTCTTCACCAGTAATAACATATTCAGCTAATAAAATAATGTGGATGATAATGAACACTCATTACCAAGTAGTGATGCCAATCGGGACTGAATCCCGGAATCCCGATATCGGGATTTCTAAATCCCGAAAATAAAAATAAATGTTCAAAAACATTTTCTATTTCATATTACAATATGAATACATAATACAGAAAGCTTTTCCATAAGTATTTTGTGAAATTTTTGGAAATCAAATTAATTCAAAGTACTAAAAATAATAAAATAGTTATTTAAATACAGTGCTTTCTAGATACACCATTCATGTGACCAACCGTCTTGAGCTGAATATCGGATATATGGTTTTTAATGACCGCTAGAGAAACACTACAAAACTGGTCTATATCAAGTATAGCCATCGTAGTTCCAGCATTTGCCAAGCTATCAGCAATATTATTTCCAGTAATATATCGTGTCCTCTTACCCAAATAAGAGAATTATCATCTCGCCATCTTATTAACAGGTTAACTGCCAGTATAGATTCTGATATACCCATATTTGATAGTATCAATGCCAATTTATAGTCCTCTTTATACCATACACCACTTTAGTGGGTTTTACCCGAGTAGCTCAATATTATGTTTAATATACTCGTATATCGACAAAAAAGCGGCACAACTAAGTTTTATACTAGCCTTGAAGACCCTGTTAAATTTCGTGCTTCTTTTTTGTAAACATCTATCTTTTTTTGTTAAGTTTTGAAACCAATAATTATTTTAGTTAAAATCGCATTTTCGTTGTCCCAGGAACCATAAATTAAAAATGTTTACTTTTTAAAAATGTTTACTTATTATCTTTTACCTCTTCTATACATTTTATATTTTATTATGTGTTAAAAAATTTGAAAAAATAGTTCTATTGCCGAACTGCTCAGAACTGAACATTAATGTCTGGTTAAAATAGTGAAAAGAGGTTTTATTAGCATTGTAAATCATTATATTTCAATGTAAATTTTTCCTGGATGTGTATATAGTCAGATAACGCAGAAAAAGCTAGCTGCAGTGCACACACATTTTAAATACAATCAATTAATACGATGTTATTATGTAATTTTTTATACTATACACCAATATAGTGTGGAGGGTATTATGAGTTTGTGCTGAAACTAAGCACTAATAACACTATAAAATTCTGCATAAATAGACCCTTTACCGTGATGAATTAAAAAAAAAATTTACAAAAAATCCAAAAATACCAATTGCAAAACGGTAAGGTACCAAAAAGTCCCTTTTTGTAGGTTCTTACCTAGTCAAGCCCTACATGCTAAATTTCATGTTTCTAGGTTCAATATTATATAAAATTCAAAAAGTACCTTATGTAGAACGAAAAAGTACCAAAAAATCCTCTTTGATATGTTCTCGACTAATCCGGACACTACATAATTAATTTCTTACTAAATGTCCCATTAAAAAAATTTTATCATTCTATCTGGAATGGTTTCTACACATATATAAATATCAACATTTCTTGAAAAAACTTCCAAAATCGACTACGGTTAGAAATACCAACTTATTTCTTATTGGACATAAAATTTGTGTTATTGATAACGACAACACATTACCAAGTAATGTGTGAAATAACTACATTAACTACAAAACTCATTACTAAAATTTGAAAATATTTCACTGGGTAAGTTCAAAAATATAGAAAATCCAAAACAAACGAAAAAGTACCAAAAAGTCCACTTTTATGTGTTCTCGCCTAATCTTCTTTATACTTAATTCCATGTTTCTAGGTCCAATATTATAGAAAATTCAGAAGGTACCTTTTAAAAAACGAGAAAGTACCAAAAAGTTCCCTTTTATGGCTTCTAACGGACATGGCTAAATCGACTCCGCTAACTATAAGGACCCAGAATATATATAGTTTATAGGGTCGGAAAATTATATTGTAGAAATCACAAACGGAATGGCAAACTTATATATACTCATTTCACGAAGGTGATGAGGATAATAACATTATATAAATGGTCGTGAAAAGGCCTTTCAGGTGATGCACAAAATTATACTATTAGCCCGTTGAGTGCCAAAAACTAAAATATAGGTTTTGAAACATGACTAAAAGCACATAAAAAATTTCCTAAGTAATCTATAGAAAACATAATAACCATTCAGGTTTTTACCAGAAATTGTAAAAGAGAACAAATTTGAGCAATTAAAATTATTTTCTCTTTGCCAGAACTTGCAAAAAATACATTGAAAACAAAAAAATGTTTGATATTTTTGATTTATTTTCATAAATAAGTATGTGTGATTGTAGTTTTTTAATTTTATTTTAATATAATTATATTTAAAGAAATGTATTTTTAATGTTAGTATTTATTAAATGAAATTCACTTAAATGATTTTAAGTGATTAAAAAAATTGTTTTCTATTCTGAAAATATCACGCGGCTTTTATACCCTTCACCTTCGTGTGAAGGGTATATATAAGTTTGTCATTCCGTTTGTAATATCTATAATATAATTTTCCGACCCCATAGAGTATATATATTCTGAATTCTTATAGGTAGCGGAGTTGATTAAGCTATGTCCGTCTGTGTGTCTGTCCGCAGTGTGTTTGTTGAAATCAGTTTTTAGAGGACCCCAGATATCGGCGAGATCCGAATCTTCAATAATTCTGTTAGACATGCTATCGAGAAGATCGCTATCTAAATTCAGCAAAATCGGTCGGTAAATAACGGAAATATGAGCAAAAATCCGAGACAACCTCTGAAAATTTCAAAAAATGATATATTTTTTCATGCTTTGTTAAATAAGCGACAACAACACTCTATATTAGAAAAAGATGTACACGTGTATGTTTTGTATGTTTGGATGCTGTTGGCGTCATTGAGTTGTGTATTTTGTTTTGTTTTTGTGAATTATGTTCGTATATTTGGATGTATGTAGGTTGGTTTTATTACGTTGTTTATTTTGTTTTTGTTTTGCTTTGTTTTACGTTATGTATGTTTAGATGTCTGTTGGTTTTGATGCCTTGTGTATTTTGTTTTTTATTTCTTTTATATTGTTGTTCATTTTGTTTTACTTTTGGCATAATATTAATGTAGTCGGGAAAAAATTTATAAAACTAATATGTTTTAAATACACTATGGTGAAGGGTATATAAGATTCGGCACAGCCGAATAACACTCTTACTTGTTTTAAATAATTTTTCACTTTTTATAACCACCATCAAAAAGATGGGGGGTATATTGTTTTTATACCCTTCACCTTCGTGAGAAGGATATATATAAGTTTGTCATTCCGTTTGTAATTTCTATAATATAATTTTCCGACCCTATAAAGTATATATATTCGGGATCGTTATAGATAGCGGAGTCGATTAAGCCATATCCGTCTGTCTGTCTGTTGAAATCAATTTTCTGAAGACTCCAGATATCTTCGAGATCCAAATCTTTAATAATTCTGTCAGACATGCTTTCGAGAAATTTCCTATTGAAAATCAGCAAAATCGGTCCATAAATAACTGAAATATGGGTAAAAATCTGAGACTACCTCTTAAAATTTCCTCAACAAATTATTAATAAAAGCATAAAAACAACAAGGAGATAAGCAGTAGTATGTTGGTAATACAGCTCATATTTGTTTGAGGTTGGTAATACGTTTAACGGTGGTGGTACAGTGCAACGGATAATATTTCTTTCTGCTACATTTTATATTTGTTGGTGTGTATGTTATGTGTGACATGTGTGCAGAGATACAAGATAAAAAAACTGTATTTTAAAACATACTTGGTGAAGGGTATATAAGATTCGACACAGCCGAATATAGAAATCTGACTTGTTGTTATTCAGTTTGTAACACATCGAAATATTCGTCCAAGACCCATAAAAGTGTATATATTCTGGGTCCTTATTAGATTCTATGATGATCTAACCATGTCCGTCCGACTGTCCGTCTGTTGAAAACTCGATAGAGTCCAAATGGAAGTAGCTAGCGAGCTGAAATTTTGCATAGATACTTATAGTTGATGCAGTTTTTTGGTATTGAAAATGAACAATATTGGTCCACGATTTCGCCTAGCCCCAATATAAGCCACCCTTCAGAAAATTACTTTATCGCTCATAACTGGTTAAGAGAAGCATCAATAGCGGTGAAATTCGGCACAATAATGTTTTATGGGCACATAAATCTTTTCGTAGAATTTTATAAGGATCAGTCCATAATTGACCCTACCCCACATATAAAGTCCCCCTTCAGAAAATGTCTTTATCGCTCACAACTGCTAAGCGGGGTATCAATAGCGGTGAAATTTAGCACAAACATGTTTTATGGAGACATAAATCTCTTTGTAGAATTTTATAAGGTTCCGTTTATAATAGACCCTATCCCCCATATAAAGTCCCCCTTAGAAAATGACTTTGTCGCCCATAACTGGCTAAGAAATGTATCAATAGCGGTGAAATTCGGCACAAACATGTTTTATGGGCACATAAATCTTTTCGTAGAATTTTGTAAGGATCGGTGCATAATTGACCCTATCACACTTATAAGGTCCTTTTCAGAAAATTACTTTAATGCTCATTTCTACCTTAAAAAGCATATATAACAATAAAATTCAACATAAAAAAGTTTTATAGGAACTAAAATCATTTTCTTAAATTTTATGAGTGGTATGCATAATTGACCTTAACCCCCTAATAAGGTCCCCTTTAGATAATGACTTTAAACAATGACATAAACAAGTTTTTTAAACAAAAGCTCTCTATCAAATTGTATAAGGATAGATCCTTATTGAAATATGTCCACGTTTTGAAATAGCCCCCTTGAGAAAATAACTTTATCGCTCATAACAGGCTAAGAGTTGAATCAATTGCGTTGAAATTCAACACCAATATGTTTAATGAGAACTTAAATCTCTTTGCAAGATTTTATAAGGATAGGCCCATAACTGACCGTGCCTCCTTATAAATTCCCCTACAGAAAATGACTTTATCGCCCATTACTGGCTAGGAGAAAAGCATCAATAGCAGTGAAATTCGGCACAAACATGTTTTATAAGAATTTTAATATCATCGTAAAATTTTATAATGATCGGTTCTTAATTGGCCCTACCCCCCTATAAGGTCCTCAAAGTTGCGATTACAGCAGTGAAATTCTACATAAACAAGTTTTGTATCAGCCAAAAACTTTTTATTAAATATAATGGAAATCGGTCTATAACTGACTCCAAATAATTTATGTACAAAAGTTTATAAAAATCGGTCTATAATTGACCCTTATATAAAGGTCAATTCAGAAAATTACTTTAACGTTCATGTATGGCTCAAATGTTTTTCCAAATTACGGTACCTTTATAGGATCTGAAATTTTTCAACTGAATTTTTTTTGCCTAAGCAAAGAGCGACGGTGGCCGCACATTCTGTACGGAATCAGTTGTTTGTTTATTGTACACAAAGAAAATAAAAAGAAAAATAAAAGAAAAAAGCTAAATAATTTATTTCAACAAAAATTAATTTATTTTTTACGTGCGGCACATAAATATGCAAATGCTTGGCTAAATTGTTTTAAATGCACCTAAGCAGTGTTGCCACTTTGGTTATTATTAACCAAAATTGCTTATTTTTATTTTGCATGTGATGTGAATTATTTTTTCGTTTTGGTTATTTTTTGCAAACAATTAAACTAAATGCTGTTTGCTTTTATTCCAAAAATAAAATTAAAAAAAAAACTTCTTTTATCTCTAGTTTTAAATCAATTATGTAAATATATGTAATATATGTGATGTGATACTCATGAACTTTGACTTCTATTATCTCACCATGACTTTTAGTTCTTTATTTACATTTTCTAGATGATGTTTTATACTAGTTTTTATTTTACCGTCTTAAATTCTACATTTTGGTGAATTTGTCGGATAATTTGGATAGATAACGTTTAGAAATATTGCTGAAGTTATGAATGTAATGCTAACATCCGCTACATGGTATTATAATTTAAACCCAAATTTCGAACGAAATCTCCAAATCTGTAAAATGGGAAGAATTTTATAATTTAAAATTGTTTTCCAAAAAGTCATATGTGGAGTATTTTTAAATTGCGCTAAAAAGCGTTAAAAACTCAGTTATTTTTTAAAATAAATATTAATTGCATTTGTTCACGAATCTGCGAAGAGACATATATTTATTGTTGAAAACACGATAGAGTCGAAAAGAAGCAAGATAGAAAACTGAAATATTTTGCCAAAATATATTTAATTGACCCAGTTTGATTGGTATTAAAAATGCGAAATATCGGTCAATGATATCACCTAGCTCCCATATTATGCCCTATTCAGAAAATTACTATATTGCTTAAAAAGCATCTATAGCGATAAGTTTTATTGGAAATGTATTTGTCAAAATTTATGAGGATCGGTATATAATTGAATCTATCCCTCATAAAAAGTCTCCCCTGAAAATTACTTTAAATCTCATAATGTACTGCAATATAGCAACAAAATTCAACATAATCAAGGTTTAAAGGAACTAAAATATCTCTGTCAGATTTTATGAGAATTGGTCCATAATTGATCATACGTCTCATATAAGATCCCGTACAGAAAATTACTTTAACGCTCATAACTGTCTTCATAATACCAGTTTAACGACGAAATTTAAAATAGTTCCACTTCAGAAAATGAATTTGTTATTTTAATGTACAAATGTAAAAACATAAAAGGAATAAAAATAATTTTGTTCACTTTTTTCTTAATTTGGTTATTTTTAATTCGAATTTTGGTTAGAAATGAAATTTTGTTGTGGCAACACTGCACCTAAGTATATAATAGCCACTTAAAAGTTTCTTCGGATTTAATTAAGCACGTGAGAGACTTTTCGTTCGGTTTTCACACACATTCTTATTCACATGTACATGTGTAGCGGGTGTACGACTTTGTCATTCCGTTTGTTATTTCTATATAATATAATTTTCCGACCCTATAAAGTATATAAATATTCCGGATCCCTATAGATAGCGGAGTCGATTTAGCCATGTCCGTCTGTCTGTGTGTATGTATGTATGCATGTATGTATGTATGTATGTATGTATGTATGTATGTATGTATGTATGTATGTATGTATGTATGTATGTTAAAATCAGATATCTGCGAGATCCTAATTTTCAATAATTCTATTGGAAATACGATCTAATAGGAGATCCATAAATAACGAAAATATGGGCAAAAATCCGAGACCACCTATGAAAATTTCATGAAAAATTTACATTTTTTGTGCATGCTTATACAAAACAATAAACAAACAAAAACAAGTATGAATGTATAGTCGGACGTAGCCGACCATGTGATACCCTACACCAGTCAGTATGTATGTTAAAAATGGGGATTATTTAAAAAAATAAAGCATTTGATTTGTTTTTTAACGTTATTTCGAAATATTTTTTTTTTCTTTGCAAAAAATAAATTTTTTACAAAAGGGCTCAAAGGGGAGTAGGGCAAAATATGGCCCTAACCTTATAAATGTTGGTAGGGGGAGTTAAGTCTACTTCAATATTATTTATGTAGAATTTAAAAGTGTCATTAGTGTTTATAAGTGAATTTTAACCTTTAAGTCATTTTCTGAAGAGGTGTCATTTAAAGTTCTATAAAACTAAGTTTTCTCGACTTTTGTTGATATAATAGATGATTTAAATTAATTATAAGCCCAAAGGCGCTATTTGGGGGGTACGATTGTATGGGGACTAGTCGAAATAATGCACCGATATTAACCATTTTCAATAGGCTTCGTCCATGGGCAAAAAAAGGTGTGTGTGTCAAATTTCATCCAATTATCTTGAAAATTGCGGACTGTACCTTGCGCACAAGGTTTACATGGACAGCCAGCTAGACGGACATATCTTAATCGACTCAGAAAATGATTCTATGCCGATTGGTATACTTTAAGTTGGGTATAGGACAAATATTTTTGAATGTTACAAACATCAGCACAAACCCAATATACCCTCTCCACTAAAGTAGTGAAGGGTATAACAAATCACAGTATCAAACGGTAATTTTTATACCCTACACCACTTTAGTGGGGAGGTATATTGGGTTTGTGCTGATGTTTGTAACATAGAAAAATATACGTACTATACCCACCTTAAAGTATAACAATCGGCTTAGAATCATTTTCTGAGTCGATTAAGCTGGCTGGCTGTCCATGTAAACCTTGTGCGCAAGGTACAAGCCGCAATTTTGAAGATAACTAGATGAAATTTGGCACACACGCTTCTTTTGGCCCAAGGACGAAGCCTATTGAAAATGGTTAAAATCGGTCAATTAATTCGACTAGCAACCGTACCCCCAAATAGGGCCTTTTGGCTTATAACTAATTTAAATTATCTATTATGTTAACAAAAGTCGACAAAACTTAGTTTTATAGAACTTTAAATAACACTACCGATTTTTGTAATGATCGGGCTTCATTTGATCCTATCCCCCATACAAACTTCCCTTCAGAAAATGACTTAAAGGTCAAAATTCACTTACAAACACTAATAACACTTTTAAATTCTACATAAATAATATTGAAGAAGACTTAACTTCCCCTACCAACATTTTTAAGGATAGGGCCATATTTTGCCGTACTCCCCTTTGAGCCCTCTTGTAAAAAATTCTTTTTTTGCCAAAATAAAAGTAAAAATACTCCGAAATAAAGTTAAAAAACAAACCAAATGCTTTATTTTTTTAAATAATCCCCATTTTGAGCATACATACTGACAGGTGTAGGGTATCATATGGTCGGCTACTCCCGACTATACATTCATACTTGTTTTGTTATTGTGATTGTTTGTTTATAAACACAAAGCAAAGAATGAACATCACGTTACGTTCAATATTATTGGCTAGAACATGATATTATGTATGTAGAACCAGGATTTGACGAGAACACATTATAGGGGACTCTTTGGTATTTTTTGTTCTACAATAGGTACTTTTTAAATTTTCTATAATATTAAACTTAGAAACATGAAATTTAGCATGTAGATATTTGACTAGGTAAAAACCTATAAAAAGGAACTTTTTGGTACTTTTTCGTTCTACAAAAGGTACTTTTTGAATTTTCTATAATATTGAACCTAGAAACATGAAATTAAGTATGTAGAGCCCGCATTAGGCGAGAACACATAAAAGTGGACTTTTTGGTATTATTTCGTTCTAAAAAAAATACTTTTTGAATTTTCTATAACATTGAAATAAGAAATTAGGCTTGTAGTGTCTTGAGTAAATGATAACCTATAAAACGAAACATTTTTATATTTTTTCAAACTATTGGAATATTTTTTAAAATTAAATAAAAAACTATAGAATTAAACGCGTAGTGCACTGATTGAATGAGAGTTTATAGGGGGACTATAGGGAGAGAGAGAGGATCGGATGCAACTAGCATTTAATAAATTTTATGAAATATTATTACGTTTCACTAAATAAACCCTAAAGTCCTAATAAAAAATAGAAACTTAATAAATTGTGTTTTTATTATTTTTTTTTAATTTTAGCGCGATGAGTCTTCTATTGATTTATCTAAAATATTTGACTCCAACTCAACAAATACGAGTACAATTACTACCTCAATTACAACTACTAATTTAAATAACGGTGAAAGTCTTAGCTCTAGTCTAACTGCTTTAAATAAAACTTCTATGGATGGAGGAGATAGTGCAGATGTTCCCCAGAAACAGCAGCAGAAACCAGATTTAAGCATCAGTGCAAATATGTGCTCAACCTCAATATCTTCATCGACACCAACTACTACATCCGAAGGCGGTTATAATAGCAGTGATAATGTACTATCTTCAGCTTCTACGTCTCGTAAAGCAAGTACAGCTTCGGAGTATACATCGCTATCGTCAGATTACACACCGGACAATACAATTACACCGAACTCCGCATTTCTAGTAGAAAATGTTCGCAACACACGTTATTTTGAACTAAATGAGACCATTGATGTAACATTAAATACAAATAATAATACAAAAGAAAATGCTCCAAACACTACTTCTACATCTAACACCAACAATGAATGCACTGATGAAAATACATCTCCAAGCGAAACTACAACTCAAAATGATCCTGATGAAAATTCAAATAATAAACAAGGGGCTCAACTTACAACTAATACAACCGTTGCAAATCCAGCAGCAGCTAGGAAAATATCTCGTTTTTACGTTAATCCTGTTGTATTGCCTACTTCAAGTGGAATTTCCGTCGTAACTACTAGTGCGCCATCGACAGGTATTTTTATTCTTTTTATATATTTTTGTTTTTATAAAATTTGTTTTTCCACCATTAAGAAGGAAGTTGTAACTTAGTTGTTTGATCTTAAACCCAAATAATTATTATAAAATTATATAGTGAATCAATTAAGTACCTAGGAAAAACTGTTGTGAGTTTAAAAGCTAAAAATGTCGCTTTTCTTCATTAGCATGACTTTAAGAAGTCATTACAAATGGGGACTTCAAGAAGCCATTATAAATGGGGACTTCAAGAAGTCATTATAAATAGGTTTCATTAAATGAAATCAAGTTTTGATTTTAAATGTAAAAGTGTGGAAACAGAAATTAACACAAATTTAGAAAAAAGTAATTTTTTATAAAAGTATATATCTTTTATAATTTTTAACAACTTTTTAAACAATATTTCATTGTTATTTGTTCTATTCTATTTATTTTCTGAAATTTTACAAAGAAAACGTGATTAATATCACAAAGCATGTTACATGTTCAATGTTTATGGCGTAATCTGTTATAAATATTGCTTCTAATTTTGGATTTCAG
>NC_060949.1:2135875-2162444 GCF_022045245.1 Lucilia cuprina
CACTCGAATATATATTGTTGCGCAATAGGCTTGTTCAGATGCATCACATAAACCATGGATCTGGATTTTGCTATCTGGATGGAAATGGATCCATCTAGGGATTTGAATGGATCTTATGTGTATAAAATCTTCTAAGAAAATGTTCCAACATGAAAGAATCTGAGGTTTCACATCTTCATCCCCTTCGAATAATGGGCGTTAGCCACCCTGCGGTGTCAAACAATTTAGCGACCGCTTTTGTTGCTTTTGATGCGAAATCGGGAATTTCGACTTTATAAGTGAAGGAATCACTGTATGATTTCCACTGAATACCTAACGTTTTCGTAGAGCTCGAATCGTAAATTTTAAGAAATCTGCACTTAAAATATCTTCAGTTGGTATATTTTCTAATAATTTGCTATTATTTGTCGTAATTTTTTTAAGTGGAAATCCAGCTAATTTTAAAGAATTTATTAATTGACTTTGCGCTTCTAGGGCTGAAGCCAAAGTATGTCCACCAGCTAAAATATCATCGACATATGTTTCATGTCTTAATACGTGAGATGACAAAGGAGACTGTCTCTCTACATCTGTTGCTAACTGCAGCAACGTTCGTATAGCTAAATACGGTGCACAATTCACTCCGAAAGTGACTGTTAACAGCTCGTAATCTTCAATATTGCTTGAATTTTTTGTTCTATACAAAATTCTCTGAAACGGACAATCTGCTTCCGTTACTAATATATGGCGATACATTTTTTCGATATCTCCATTGAAAACGTATCTATATATACGCCAATTAAAAATAACTGACATTAAGTCAGATTGCAACGTTGGAATAATATGCAATACATCATTCAACGAAAATGAGCTTTTCGTTTTGCGAGAACCATTAAAGACTACTCTAACTTTTGTAGAAGTGCTTTCCGGTCTAAATACAGCATGATGTGGTAAATAATATGAAAAATACTTTCCATCTTTACAAATTTCGGAAGAATTTGTTTTCCTCATATGACCCAATGTTATATATTCTTCTAAAACACCATTATAAATCTGTTGAAGATCTATTTGTTTTTGTAATTTTGCCTCTAGATGAATATATTGACTTTTTGCTGCGAATCTTCCAGATTGCAAATACAAGTTTTGTGGAAATTCTTGTTTAAAAGGAAGTTTTACAACATATCTACCATCACTTCTGCGATATGTTGTCTTTTTATAAAGTTCTTCACAGTAGAGATCTGTTTCTGATAGAACTTTCGATTTTGGAATTTCTTCTGTTTCCCAAAATAGTTATTATATAATTTTCTTTCTTATTTTGAATATTAGCAGTTAGAGAAACGCCATGTAATTTCATTGGGCCATAAATATACCATCCATAGATGGAATTTTGAGCAAGGATATTGCTTAAGATATTCTTTTGTATTCCATCTTGAATGATATATGGAATTATATCACTACCGATTAGCATGTCTATTTGTGAAGATACCAAGAAATTAGGATCGGCTAATCTTAGATGTTTTATTCCCGAGAGATCAGCGTTTGAAATCGTATAGCTTGGCATAAATTTGGTTAAATTTGGAACTATTATAACTTGGGTACTGAGTGAGAACTGTTTTTTTCTACACAAAGTTATGGTAGATATTTTACTTGAATTTGCTACCACTGTACCCCATAATCCACAAATTTCAAAATTTGCATTTTGAGTTATTAAACCAAGCTTTTTTGATATTTTTTATTTAAAAATTATCGTTTTGATCCCGAATCTATTAGAGCTCTAACTGTAAATACTTCTCCTAAATAAAAAATTTCTACTAGAGCTATAGGTAATAAAATGTCATCATCATTGACAGAAAAGTTTGTTTGTGTGTTTGTCTTATGTACTGTAGACAAATTAGCTACATGGTGGTTGGCAGTTTATTATGTCCTCCGGTTGCTGAGAGGGATCAGCATGAAACGTATTGGACGTTTTGTTTTTATTTGCTTTATTCTTCTTATTACTGGAATAATTATCCAAATGAAGTAAGCTGTGGTGCTTGTTTTTACACTGGACACATGTAAAAACGCTTTGACAATTTGTATTTGTGTGAGCTGAAGACAAACAATTACTACAAATTTTGTTCTTTTCTACATAGTCAATTCTTTGTTTTACAGAAAAGTTTTGAAATTTAGGACAATTTCAAATGATATGTGTTTTATTACATAATTTGCAAAGCATATCATCATTCTTCGATTGAGCTCCTTTGTTCGGGTTTTCATATCTAGCTTTATTCAGCTGTGAAGAGATATTATAATTTCTACCCTGATTATGATATGGAACATAAGCTGGGTTTTGACTTCTGAATGTAGATATTCTTTCCATTACCTGATGTCTATTTATTAAAAATTCTTCCATTTCTGCCCAGGAAGGTAAACGAGTTGGAGAACTCAACGATTGCTCCCAAAGAGCTAATGTTTCATCAGGTAATTTTGTGGAACACAAATATATTAGGATTGGATCCCATTGATCGGTTCGTATACCATGAGCCTTTAAAATTGATAAACAATCGCTAATGGTAGTTTGAATCCTGTTAATAGATTCGCAATTTTCAGCCTTTGCTGCTGGTATATTAAATAGAATCTTCAACTGATTATCTACTAAAATGCGCTTGTTCTCATATCGCGCCCTTAACGCGTCCCACGCCAGTAAATTGTTTTTCAAAGGTAACTTGATCAAAAAAAAAAAAAATCAAATAATACTTTGGTTGAAAAATGTAATGAAAAACGTGTGTTAAGAATTTTTCGATCTCACTCCTTAATCAGGGAAACCAAAATATGCAAATGCAGGTTTTTTGTGGTGCGTCGTATGGACTCATGGATAAGATATTTGTACGTTTCAGACCAATTTAAGAATTTTGGCATCGATTTGTTAGAGCATATTTTTGAATATTTTACCCATAAGAGCATAATTTTGCATGATTTGACTTTTTTAGCATATTTAAGGCATATTTTCGAGTTTTTAGAGCATATTTTACTCTTTTAGTGCATATTTTGATATTTTCGCTTTTTTTTCGTTTTTGTACATTTTCAAAACTTTATTTAAAAAAAATAAAATTTAATTTTTTTATTTTTAATTTTTCAGCCTATTTTACAATTTTGAAAAATATTCGTTTGTAGAACTTAAAAACTGCAAAAAATATATTACTCTCACGAAAACCAATGTTATAGTTTTTTGTTCAATAAAGCATTACATTTTAAATCAGACATAAAACCTATTACTTTTGATTTCATGAGACCAATCCATTTTTATAGTTTCAAAAACGAATTATTAGAATTTATGACAACACCGATTAAAATGTCAGTTTAGAAGCTATGAATACAATTGGTAGAAATGTGTCAAACTTTGTAGTTTGAAATATGTTTTTTGGGGTCCAAATGGTTTCATGTTATTTATTGGTTATCTGAACGTAAAACGGAATTCTATTAAACTAGTTCTTCAAACTATGAGATGAATCAATTATAAAAAATCTTGTAGGATGAAATATGACACTAAACATTTATTACTTCATTACAATTTCTGTCTTTTTGAGCTTTTCAATGTTAAAAAATAATGAAAAATTTTATTTTTAGAGCATATTTTTTAAATTTTAAGAGTATATTTTGAGTTTTGAGCATATTTAAAGCGCTTAAAACACTTTTTTTAGAGCATGTTTTCGGTTTCCCTGGTTATAATACTATGGTATTATGGAGACAGTTATGAGCGTTAAAGTAATTTTCTGTACGAGATTTTATATGAGACGTATGGTCAATTATGGGCCAATTCTCATAAAATCTGACAGATATTATAGTTCCATTAAACCTTGATTATGTTGTATTTTGTTGCTATATTGCAGTACATTATAAGCTTTAAAGTCATTTTCAGAGCAGACTTTTTATGAGGGATAGATTCAATTATATACCGATCCTCATAAATTTTGACAAATACATTTCCAATAAAACTTTTTATAATGAATTTCATCGGTATAGATGATTTTTTAAGCAATATAGTAATTTTCTGAATAGGGCATAATATTGGGGCTAGGTGAAATCGTTAACCGATATTTCGCATTTTCAATACAAATCAAACTGTGTAAAAAAAAATATTTTGGCAAAATATTTCAGCTTTCTATCTTGTTTCTTTTCGACTCTAACGTGTTTTCAACAATAAATATATGTCCCTCTATTAATATTTATTTTAAAAAATAACTGAGTTTTTAACGCGTTTTAGCGCAATTTAAAAATACTCCACATATGACTTTTTGGAAAACAATTTTATATTATAAAACTCTTATCATTTTATGTACATATTTGGAGATTTCGTTCGAAATTTGGGTTTAAATTATAATACCATGTAGCGCATGTTAGCATTATATTCATTACTTCAGCAATATTTGTAAACGTAATCTATCCAAATTATCCGACAAATTGACCAAAATATAGAATTTAAGACGGTAAAATAAAAACTAGTATAAAACATCATCTAGAAAATGTAAATAAAGAACTAAAAGTCATGGTGAGATAGTAGAAGTCAAAGGTCATGAGTATCAAATCTTTGCATATATCGCGATTATTGTTCGTCGTACAAGGTAGATGTTATTACAACTTTTGTATACAATACAATATAGAAGTTGCAATTATACTTTATAAGACTATTCCCACCAATTTTTTTTCATATAAGTATCGCGAGTTTTTACTTAAAAATAGAAATATGAAAGGAAGGACGGACGTGTTTGAATCGACCCAAAAAGTGATTTTAAGTTCATGGATGCACCAAAAGGAGAGAAAAGATTCATTATTAACGGTGTTAGATTAACTAATGTAAATAAAATAATACGGTGTTGTTATAATTTTAATCAACTCATTTAATATGTGGAAAACTCATAGGTAATTTTGCTGAATCCTAACCAATTAAGATATCGAAAAATACCTTTGTGTACATAAGTATAACCAGTAGATGTATAAATTGCAGTAATAAACAAATTTCGAATAGTAAAAAAAAATCCACATATTACCAAAATTCAAAACAGCACGATATGTATATTTACATAATTGATTAAAAACTAGAGATAAAAGAAGTTTTTTTTAATTTTATTTTTGGAATAAAAGCAAACATCATTTAGTTCAATTGTTTGCAAAAAATAACCAAAACGAAAAAATAATTCACATGTACACATGCAAAATAAAAATAACCAATTTTGGTTAATAATAACCAAAGTGGCAACACTGATTGCTGGTAAACATTGACAAAACGTAGATTTTGTTTTTGTTTATCGCAAAAAAATTGTTTCAAAAAGCACTTGAAAAAAATTTGTGTTAGTTTTAAATTTAAAACTTACATTATTCGCATAAAAATTATTGTACAATAACTCACAATCTACTCTCATATAATCGAAACATTTTAAATACTTTTTTCTATGCATTAAAAAATATATTTGCAAAACAAAAGGGAAAATTATTTTATTTTAACAAAAATCATATTTTTTGCTGTGTATTTTTTGTATGTGGATTCCAAACATACAAAAAAAAAATACATAGCTGAATAAAACCAAATACATCTACACACACACGTGTACACCTTTTTCTATGTACAGTGTTTTTGTTGCTTTTTAACCATTTTTTTGATGAAATTTTCAGAGGTTGTCTCGGATTTTTTGCTCATATCTCCGTTATTTACCGACCGATTTTGCTGATTTAAAATAGCGATGTTCTCAAAAGCATGTCTAATAGAATTATTGAAGATTGGGATCTCGCCGATATCTGGGGTCCTCTAAAAACTGATTTCAACAGACAGACAGACAGACGGACAGACAGACAGACGGACATGGCTTAATCGACTCCGCTATCTATAAGGATCAAGAATATAGGGTCGGAAAATTATATTATAGAAATTACAAACGGAATGACAAACTTATATATACCCTTCTCACGAAAGTGAAGGGTATAAAAAAAGTAAATTTAAATGGGTAAAATGGGGAGTTTCGTGTTATTTATAAGGTCCTCACCTAAGTGGCTTGCCCGATTTTAAGAAATATTCAACCGAAATGTATCTTTACTTAGAAGTTTGAATTTGTTATATCGTTATTCCAAAAAATCAACAAGTAAGAGTGTTATATTCGGCTATGTCGAATCTTATATACCCACCATCAAATCACTGCCATATAAATGAAATTTGATATTTTCAATATTTTATTATTGTATATCGATATTAATGAGAACATCAGGGTAACATTTGAAAGAGGTCCAGTAATGAGGGTTTTACTATTGACAGTGCTAATTTTTATAGGGAGTAAAGTTATTTATACATACATTTATGGACCGATTCTCATAAAAGTCATAAAATAGGGTAGAGAGATTTTAAATCAAAATTGTTTTATGTCGAATTGCATTGCGGTATTCGTATTTTTCACGTCATTTTCTGGGCGTAATTTCTATGGGGTAGTGTTATTATGGACTGATCCTCATAAAAATGGATAGAGAGATTTCGGTTCCTATAGAAGACATAGATATATTAGCTTACACGAACTAGTTTATGTCGAATTTCATAAATCTACTAGCCAATTATAGATTGTAGAACGATCTTGGTTCCTACAGGTCATGTCTATATCGAATTTCATCGCTTTACTCGTTTTTTAGCCAAGTAATTAATTTTTTGATCGGGACACATAAAATTTGGTAAAGAGATTTTGGCTTGTGAAAAACTAACTTCTGTGAAATTTCATCGCTATACTCGTATTTTTAAGGCAGTAATGAGCGTTAAAGTATTTTTATGGAGGGGAGCTTATATGGGGGTAGGGTCAATTATAGACCGATTCACATAAAATTTGGTGAAAAGGTTTTGGTTCCTAAGATACATACTTATGTCAAATTTCTCCGCTATATTCGTATTTTTACGCCCATAAGTAACGTTAAAGTCGTTTTCTGAAGTAATGAGCATTAAGGACTTTTTATAGGAGGTAGGGTCAACTATGGACCGATCCACATAAAATTTAGTAGAGAGATATTGCCTAATATAAAACTTATTACAGGAAAACTTACTTCTATGAAATTTCATAGCTGTACTCGTATTTTGAAACAAGTAATGAGCGTTAAAATAATTTTATGAAGGGGAACTTATATGAGGGGTAGGGTCAATTATAGACCGATCCACATAAAATTTCAAAAAGAGTTTTTTGGCTAGTAAGACACTTACTTATGTCAAATTTAATCACTATACCGTTTGTTTAAGCATTAAATGAGCGTTAAAGTCATTTTCTGACGGGGACCTTATATGGGGGGTAGGGTCAATTATGGACCGATCCAAAAAAAATTTCATAGAGAGGTTTTGGCTAATAAGAAACTTACTTATGTTAAATTTCATCGCTATACTTATATTTTTTAAGCGAGTAATGAGCGTTAAAGTCATTTTCTAAAGGGGACGTTATATGAGGGGTAGGGTCAATTATGGACCGATACACATAAAATTTGGTTGAGAGATATTGGCTTGCATGAAACTTATGTGTGTCGAATTTCATCGCTATATTCCCATTTTTAAGCCAGTAATGAGCGTTAAAGTCATATTCTGAAGGGGACCTTATAGGGGGGTAGGGTCAATTATGGACCGATCCACATAAAATTTCATAGAGAGGTTTTGGCTAGTAAGAAACTTACTTATGTCAAATTTCATCGCTATACTTGTATTTTTATGAGAGTAATGGGCGTTAAAGTCATTTTCTGAAGGGGACCTTATATGGGGTAGGGTCAATTATGGACCGATATACACAAAAATATGTTGAGAGATATTGACTTGCATGAAACTTATGTGTGTCAAATTTTATCGCTATATTCCCATTTTTAAGCCAGTAATCAGCTATTTAGTCATATGTAAATTGGCTAAATAAAAAGGTAAGAACCCTACAAAATTGGGGGCTCAACCGGAATTTCTTTCAAAAAAAAAAAAAAAAAAAAAAAATGTTGCCAAATTTAGTGACAATAAAAACAAAATTTAAAATATTAACCTAAAGCATCATTAAGGCTTTTACATAAACGTTTTTGGTACAAAAAAAAATATTTTTGTTCGTAAAATCAAATAAAAAAATATTGTACCGTTTACATAATTTGCCGTGTATTTAAGAGAAAAATAAATAGAGCGATCCATGCCGAGGGCGCTTGAGTGAATAAGAAATTGCATTTAAGAGTGCAAGGTGTGCTGATTAATAGCAGAGAACTGGAGACGTTGGTTGCAGTCAAACATCATTTATTATTATTATTATTTATTATTATTATTATTATTATCAACAGAGAGAGAAGGTGCAACGACTTGAAGAGTAAAGATAAGTGGTTGTAGTTTGTTGATTATATTGAGTTTTATAAAGGGCCTTTTAATGAGAGAAATATTGGGACAAGAGAAAATATTTAAGAGTAGTATTGTATTTTTCCCCGCTCCGCATTACCCCTTTAACGTAGTGCAAAACATTTGTTGAAATTGATATTTTGTTTTGGTTACAATTAAAGTTTTATTAAAGCTTTTACATTCTTTTCATGTGTATTTGCCTTACGATATGTGTGGGTTGAGAATATATTTTTGAAGGGAAATTTAATTAAAATTTGTTTTTTTTTTTCTTTTTAAATTAAAAGTAGTTTAAGGTATTTTACATATATTTTAAATTTAAATTATTACGAATTTGTGAAACTTTTGTGCACTATCATGGAGTTGAGGGAAATTTTAGCTATGACAGTGGAAGACTTGAGAACAAACGCGGAGGACGCTGGACTGTCGTCTACTGGATCTAAAACGGACTTACAAGAACGTCTCATTCGTCATTTAGAAATACTGACGCTACTGACGATGGCTCTAAATTCGGTGATGCGTCTTCAGATTTAGTACGTGATATGGCAGAACGTTCTAGTTTTACCCTAAAGGATATTGAAGATTCGCTTACACGATTTTCTGGGGAAGGTGCTCCTGATGTCGAATCGTGGATTCAGGAATTCGAAGATTGTTCTCATGTGATGAAATGGAATGAATTGCAATGTTACATATATTCTAAACAATTGTTGACGGATGCAGCCCGAATCTTTGTAAGCGTAAGAGATTAGGGTACTCTTAAGAGAGTTTTAAGAGGAGAGTTCGGTATCAAGTAATCATTGATTTCGGTCCATAAAATGGTGAAGAGCCGTAGAAAGAAATCAGACGAGTCTTATAGACAATATTTATATACACTAATGGAAATTGACAGTTCCATACATTTAGATGAAATTAGTATTGTCGAATATTTTATTGAGGGCATAACCTGTCCAAAGTAGGTTAGGTTATGCAGACTGCTTACTGACAAGAGTAAGTCTTTACTTGGGTCCTTTAAGGTCCCTTTGTAACGTCTGTAAAGAGAAGAAGATTAGGGAGAAAATATTTGGAAGGAAAAATAATAATAGCGCATAAAGGCCTAATAGCGCATAAAGCGCATAAATGAATATCGGAATTTCTCTTTGGTTAATGTCAACGATTTGGCTTTGTGTGCATTAGAGGAAGACTTTTCTAATTTCTATACTACGACTGATATTGATCTAAAGACGTGTATGCTTGATTCTCTGATCTCAAAGATGTTATCCTTTGTACCTATATCACGGTTCAAAATAAAACAAAGAGTAGAATGGATAACGTCTCGAGACATAATATATTCACGATCACTTAGAGATATAGCATACAAAGGTTATATTGCAGATCCCACTCCTTCAAAATGGAGGATATTCTGTAAATATAGAAATAGGGCCAAAAGGACAATTCGCAGAATAAAAAAAGGCTATTTTCATAGATTGTTTGAAAATGCAAATACTAAGGAAATGTGGAATTATTTAAGGGTGGCAAATTGTGATAATGTTGACTCGGTAGGTGGGGAATTGGATGTTGATGAGGCAAATAACTACTTCTTAGAGGGCTTAAACCATAATTCGGAAGATTTATTTGATGACATAAACTTTGACAGCATTCATGGATTTTCATTTAGATGTATTGATTCATTTGAAATGCATGTGGCATTCAATAAAATCAAGTCTAATGCTTGTGGTGTAGATGATTTACAACTAAAATTTTTAAGAATAATTTTTCCCTTAATAGGTGATTACATCTTGCATTTATTTAATTCCATACTGACAAGTTCAACATTTCCTAAGAATTGGAAACTGGCGAAAGTCATCCCTATACCAAAAACTGGTACATCATATGAAAAGGAGAATCTGAGACCAATTAGTCTATTGCCTATACTATCAAAAGTATCTGAGCATGTAATAAAGAGCCAAATTATGGATCATGTTGTGGAAAACTCTTTATTAAATGATCGGCAAACAGGTTACCGTCGTAATTGTAATACTTCATCTGCTTTATTGGGAATAACTGAGTCTGTTAGAGAGAATTTGAATAAGGGAATGACAAGCATATTAGTAAGGAGTGAGATCGAAAAATTCTTAACACACGTTTTTCATTACATTTTTCAACCAAAGTATTATTTGATTTTTTTTTTTTTTTTGATCAAGTTACCTTTGAAAAACATATCAGTTATTATGTGTAATGTCAATTATATTAATTTTTTTGTTAATCTGATTAAAATGAGTGATCAGAAAAAAGTGCGTACTGAAATTATTAAATATTTTCAACTAAACCCAACTTGGTCTTACAAAAAGTTGGCCAAGCATACAAAGGTCTGCCGTCAAACTGTTTCCAATGTTATTAAACAGTACCGGGAGAACTTGTCAGTTGATAGAAAACCTGGTTCAGGTAGAAGGAATGGTCCACATGATGTTTCTAAAGCCAAAAAAATAGAACGCATTTTCAAAAGAGCTCCAAACACATCCGGTAGGAAAGCAGCTCGGTTAGCTCAGTGCTCGGACTATTTGGTACGAAAAGTTAAAGCTAATGCAGGTTTTAAAACATACAAGGCTCAAAAAGTTCCTGACAGGAACGCTGCTAAAAATTTAGAGGCCAAAAACAGAGCACGGAAATTGAAGTCAAGTTTTAAAAAAAATATTCTTGCTGCATAATGGATGACGAAACGTATGTTCTGGCAGATTTTTCGCAACTTCCAGGTCAAAAGTTTTATGTTGCTGATGCTCGAGGGAATGTTGAAGAAAAGTTTAGGACCCAAAAGCAGACAAAATTTCCCAGAAAGTTCTTGGTATGGCAAGCAATATGCAGTTGCGGCAAAAGAAGCCAATCATTTGTTACAACGGGCTCTATAAATACCGAAATTTACATCAAGGAATGTTTACAAAAAAGGCTGCTTCCATTCATAAGACTTCATAATGTGTCCACTTATTTTTGGCCTGACTTGGCATCCTGTCACTATGGTAAACAAGCCCTTGAGTGGTACAAGAACAATAATGTGGTATTTGTACCAAGAGAGGCAAATCCTCCAAACGTTAATGGAAGGGTTTCCGAAAAGGGTTCAAAAATTCATCACTAGTGATTGAAACTATAAAAATATTTTTTTTGTAAATTGTAATAATAATTTGAATCAAATAAAAAAAATAAAGCTGTAAGTTTAGTGGTTTCTTTTTTATAAACATATATGTATGTTAAGAATTTTTCGATCTCACTCCTTAAATATTAGTTTTTAATGATTTAAGGGATTTTAAATTAAAACTGGTAGGCGTTTAAAAAAAACTTGGATGAGATATTGTAAGTTTTGAATAGATTTCAATGAACATTAATAAATCGAAAGAAGTAATATTTTGCTTTTAAAAAAGTTCAAAAAATTTCAAAAATTAGATTTTATACTTCTTTGAGGATTAAACTAAAATGTGTCACATTTGCTTAAAGAATACGTTGATCAAAGCAAGTTATACTCATTGATAATAGCAATTGAAATAATCTTTTGACAGACATTTCAACTACGAAAATATGGTTTTTGTAGCATATATATGTATGTAATATTTCCTTTAATGGGTCCGGTCGAATTTCAGTCTCGGGGCGAACTCCAGTATATTTAAATATTTAAAATAAAAATGTGCAAAACAGGGCAAAAATATTTGCTACTTTTTGAGTTACATTAATATTATTTCTAAATATCAGTTTTCCATACATGCATTTTGTGTATAATGAATTTTCATTTCTTGTTTTTTCGCTCTTTCACTTATACAAGTGCAAAATGTGGTATATGTCTGCCGATCCTGGGTCTAGAACCAATATTTTTGGGTGTTACAAACATCAGCACAAACGCATAATACCCTCCCCACTATAGTGGTGTAGGGTATAAAAATGCATTCTTAAATAAATTCAAAATATTTTGCTGTAAATTGGAATTACAAAAAACATTTTAAAATTTAAAAGTTTAACAATTTGAGAGTAAAAAAAGTATATATAAAAAAAGTATAAAAAGCTCAAACTAAAAACATTCAATCCTGTTTAAAATACAATTACAGTGTTGGTAAATAGAAATGAGTACAAATTAATTATTTAAAATTCATATTAATAAATGATTTAAATACCCTGCAGGAAATGGAACTAGTACCAAACTAGTATTTAACTAGTACTAAAATCAGCGACAAATGTGGCCCAATGTAAAGGGTGTTTCTGAAGCCATGATAGCACAATAGTTGAATCTGTCCAGAGATGTAGATCGCATTTATCAAGATTAACTTGAGACAGAAATGTTGAAATAAACTTGGCTAACAGTTCAGCATCACATAGTTCTTTTTTGGGAAGAGTAACGAATTTTACTGGGGCATCTTTAGTTTTGGCTACGAGTAAATGAGTAGAGACGTGACCATTTCCACTTGTAGTACGAAGATATAGGGTAGCAGCATATGCTTTTTCAGAAGCATCACAAAAGCCGTGAAGTTCTGCGCTGTATAAGGGATTATAATTCACAAATCGGAGTATTTGTATCATTCTAATGTTCGGGTTATCATCTAAAATCGAAAGCCAACTACGTAAAGTTTCCGGCTTTAATGGATCATCCCATTCGATTTCATATTTGTAGATCTGTTGCATTTTTATTTTTGCAACTATGATCTTTGGGGAAAGCCATCCTGCGAGGTCAAACAACCTGGCAATATCTGACAAGACAATTCGTTTGGTGATATTATTCGGATTGGCTGCTTTTTTGGGTTAAAGTAGAAGAAGTCTTGACTCGCATTCCAGCGGAGTCCTAATGTTTTAGTTGCTATTGTGTTCGGGTCCTAAGCTTGTAATAGAGATTTTTCATTCGAGATCCATTAACGGAGAGATAGAGACTTCAGGGTAATCGTTATTACAGGATTCAGCAAGTTTGAGAAGAGTTCTCAGGGCTAGGTATGGAGCCAAGTTAACTCCAAATGTTACGGTTTGTAGCTCAAAATCTTGGGGTTCCTTTTCAGAATAACTTCGGAAGAAAATCCTTTGATATGGGGTGTGTTGTGGTTTAACAAGTATCTGTCTGTACATCTTCTCGATGTCGGCATTAAAAACGTATTTATAACAATCGCCAACGGGTTATAAGGACAGTTAAATCTTGTTATAAAACTGGTCCGGGGTATGAGACGTCATTTAGACTTAGTACAGACGTAGTGGGTTAGAGGCGTTGAATACAACACAATATTTAGTGGTTGTAGATTCGGGTTTGAGCACAGAGTAATGGGTTAAATAGTAGGAAGAGTTAGAGGGTTTAGATAAATCGGAATTTACAGCCATCATATGATTTAAATTTGAATATTCTTCGATTACTTTGTCGTAATTATACTTTAAATTCGGGTTATTTTTGAGTCTCCTTTTATTTCTGAGAAATTGCAATGAAGCAGAGTTGCGAGACCATTTTCGTCTCTAAATGTTGTATTTTTATATAAATTTTCCGAAAGATATCTTCATTAGATTTGGCTGGTTTTTCATGAATTTCAGCAAGAATTCTGAATTTAGTAAGTTGTGCGTTTAAGTCGATATGGTTCATATATGATGAAACAGAATTTAGAATAGAGGTAGTAGATTGTAATTTTCCAGAGATTATCCATCCGAAAATGGTACGCTGAGCGACGAGTGATGTATTATAATCCCAACGAATACCATCTCTAAGGATTTTTGGGTAAACATCACAACCAATCAAAAGTTCAACATTCGAAGTTTTAGCAGAGTAGCTATCAACTAAGGGAAGATCAGAAAACTTAGTAATCAGAATGGAAGAGAGTTCGTAATAGGGTAAGTCTCCTGTCAGTTTATTAACATCGAATGCATCGGTTGAAGTTTTAAAGAGTTTTACTAGAGGTGAACTTATTGTAATAATACAAATTCGAGTAGCAGTAGCAGATAACGAACCGCTAAGACCAGTTATAGTGGTATGTGAAGTTTTTGTGGGGATTGCCAGAGAAGCTTGGAGTTTTTTAGAGATAAAGGTGACTTCTGAGGCTGAATCTATAAGATCTCTTACGGTACAACGCACATCACCTACAAACACATCAACTAAGGCTGTGACAAGGATAATAGAGTTATGTGTTGTGGACTGAAAGGTGTGAATCGCAATTGTAATTATTAATATTGTTCGTTGGGTAATCATTAAAGGGTCTAGTATTAGATATTTGATTTTCGAAACGGTGTTAGAGGGAATGATATTTTTATTTACAGAAAGAACCCCTAAACTAACTTATGATCATGAGAGGCTGCCAAACAGTTAGTGCAACGCTTCTTTTTTATAACTAAAGAATATCGGTCTTGAACTGACATTGATAAGAAAGTGGGACAAAACCTTAAGGGAAGGGGATCTTGACAAAGTGGACATTTTAGATGCTTACCTGTTTTAACCTTTGTTTGAAATGTATTAATCTTTTTATTATTATTGGAATTCTGTTTCATCAGATTATATTTACTACAGTTGTTATGAAACGGACGAAGTAGTCCGTATATCCGCGAAACCTTCAAGTGATTGATACCTAGAAGTTAGAAAGCTATACATTTCTTGCCAAGAGGGTAATTCTTTACTGCTGCCTAAGTGTTGTTGCCATAAATGTAAGCTCAGGAAGACATTTCGCATAGATAAAAACAAAGATAACATCCCAGTTTTTCGTATCTATTTGAAGCAGAGAAAGATTCAGTTATTTTATACAGCGACCAGACTCTTTACTAATAGGGTTGTTTAATAATTTGAATAAAGTTTTTAGTTGCGAATTTACAAGAATACAAGTATTCTAGTATCGTTCGACTAAATTCTTCCACGCCATCTCGAATCCATTATTCGTGAGTGGACTATGCTTCAAAATTTTATGGGGTTCTCCCCCTGCCTTCTTTAACAAGTGAAAAAAATTTTCAACGGGGGACAATCTGGGGTTGTTTATATAAAGGGCCGTGAACATATCACGAAAAGATGTCCAAGAGACATTATCTCCATAAAAGGTTTCTTTTAGAGTTTCGACATCAATATTTTCTTCAACTGTGTTGTAATTTAGCAAAATTTTATCATAGGCTCTGACCAGTGTCTTCGATCTCATCCTTATGTATATCTATAATATGAATTGTATGATTGGCAACGGGGATGCCAGAGAAAAAAGCCTCAAATTCAACTACTTTATCAGAGGATTGAATAAATTCATCTAAAACCGACATTTTGGGTGAGATTTTTTTTAAACTTTTATTTAAATAAAAAACTAGTTTGGGTTTCATAACAACGAGAAATGACAAAAGCAACGAAATGTTGAGAAAATCATTTGATTTAATTCAAGCTTTTATTTAATTTTGTTTTAATTATTGAGTCTTAAATAAACTTTATAAAAAATATTTTTTCTTTATTGTTGAATAAAATTGTGGACATTTAAGTGAAATTTTGATGGGGGCTTTTCATAGGGGCTAGGGTCATATAAGAACCTATTATTATGGAATTCGTGGGGGTCATCAAATATTTCGTACAATTTCGTATATATTACGAAAGAATTTTGTGGTGCGAAACAACGAACGATTCGTACAATGTACGACATTTTTCGTATATATTAGGCATGGATTTTTTTCAGTGTATGTTGGGTCATTGTCTTCACATCTAGTTCAGCTTACGGTAAATTCCCATAAAAATGTTGTACATTTTACAATAACTTTAGACTTTGTTAAAATTATAAAACAAACAAAAGAACATGTTAAAAATTCCACTTAAAAAGTTGTATACTAAATACGAATTCTAAATTTAAAAAAAATCACAAACATTAATTGTTTTTTATTGTTAAAAAAAGAAACATTTTAAAATATTTTATTATTTTAAGCGCGTGATTTTCTGTCACATTCTAAAAAGTTTGTTTATTTTTTTTCGCTGTGTAGTATATATTGTTTAGCGCCTGCTATTTTTTTCTGTTCTTCTTCTTCTACATACTTGACAAGATATCATGCATTTGTATATTTATTGTATGTAGTTTTGTTTTCTTTGCTGAGAAAAAGACGTGAAATTTTTCGCTTTAGTTTCACTTTTTATTGTTGTTGTTATTATTTTTCTATAGATTTTTTGTGGGTTTTTTTTCGTCTGTTGCTAAGTTGATAAATATACAATTGAGCGGTTTTTGTTTAATGTTATTTAAATTTTTATTTAACACTATATTGTTGGTAAATAAATTTGATTAAATTATTTTTCTTTTATAAATTGAAATAAAATCAATTTTGTTTATAAAAAGATATTATTAATTTTGTTAAGAATAATTAAAGAAAAAAATTGGTAAATATTTCTTTCAGTGTTTAGTACATTCTAGCAAAAATATGCCATAACATAATATTATCGATATGTTTAATGTTTTTAAACAAAAACTAACCATTTTTTTCTACACTGAAAAAAATCCATGCTTAATATATACGAAAAATGTCATACATTGTACGATTCGTTCGTTGTTTCGCACCACAAAATTCTTTCGTAATATATACGAAATTGTACGAAATATTTTAGTGTAATGCAAAATATTCTTGAAAAAATTAATTTACATAAATAGGAAAAAGGGAATTTTGAATAAATATGGTAAAATTTATGAAATATTAATTTATTCTCACATTTTTGTTCATTTTAAAATAAATTTTCAAATTTTAGTTCAAAATTATTCTCCACACGAATTTTCAAATTTTTTAATCGTGAATAATATTATACTTTTTCTTAAATTTTATAAAAATGTTGTAGTTTTATTTAATCATAATAAAATTTATATCATTATGTTTAATTTCGCTAAAATTTAAGAAAAAATATTACGAAAAGTTTTCGTACTTTCGCAAAAATAGAAAAGGGTGTTATTATATTCGTATTATACAGGAAATTTTTGTAAATATTACGAAAATAGAAGTTACGAATTTTTTTTTCGTAAAGTTGAGCATGGATTATTTTCAGTGTAGTCTTTGTTTTATACCCTCGCAGTTTTGCTAAATATAAAATGTAAAATATTTAAAAATGTTGTAATTTTTATTTATTTTAATTTTTACAACCCGTTTTCATCATTACGTTTGTTCATCATTAACGCTATCATCATGAACATGTGTCATAATATATATGTACATATATATACATACTTTTTTTCTTTAAAATTCACACTCATTATTTTGTTGTTGTTTCTTCTGGTTTACTAAAGTTGATTGAACTTTATTTTTACGCATTTAATTTGTTTTTATTGTATTGCCATTTTTGTTGTACATTTAAATTTATACCATAAATGATAAAATGAAATAATTTCCAACAACACACTTTACCAAAAAAAAGTATTTATTTTTCCTAATGACGTTAACAAAAAAATTCCATTTATTTAATAAATGTATACTTTTCTATGGAATCTTTTTTTTAATATCATTTCAATCTTATTTGTTTTTTATTTTTCCATTAAAAAAAGCTAATTACTTTTTTATATAAATATTACTAAAAACTTTATAAATATTTGCCAATATTTAAAAAAACAATGATTGGGAAAAACAAATTTCCAAAAATATTTATTTAAATTGAATTGAGATTATATTTTTAAAAGAAAAAGTTTATTGTTAAAACGAAATTGTAAATTTTTTTTCTTGTTTTTGAAAATCCTTTCACATGAAATATGTTCCCTTTTCACTTTTTTCGTTCACTAACTTTTTTGCCGTAAAAAAAATTCCCCTGTTGTGAAATTTGCTGATGATATTTTGTAAACATTGAACAGCTTTTCCATACAAAATCAACTATTGTGAATGAATTGTTCACAACAAGTTAACGATAGCAATTTTCCCTTCGAGGAAAATGAAAATTTCAAGGGAACAAAATTTTCACTTCTATTGGCGGTAGGATTGAATCTTTCCGATTTATTTTTAACTTTTTGAGTTTTTTTACAATTTGCTTAAAATCTATATATTTTCTGGCACTGGTTTTTCAAATCAAATCAAAAAAAAAACAAAATAATTATATTTAAAACATTAGTATCGAAATAAGGGGTTAAAGGTCACCATAATTTTTAACCACCCACAAAAAAAGTGGTGGGTCCTGGATTATTATTTTACGATCTAGCTAAATTGGTTCTCTGTCTGTCCAACAGTATCAACCAACAGTAGTATGTTTATGCAGTTTTTTTGGTATTAGAGAAGGACAAAATCGGTTCATATTTGGATCCCCTTCCCAAAATGACAATATAATCCATACATGTTCATTTTGTTGAGGAACTGAGTTTCTGAACATGAAAAAATGATATATTCAGGTTTTAATTTTTTTCTTTTTTTTTCATGAATTGGAGCGCACAACAGGCCCGATATGTTATTCCGGAAATAACATTCTTAACCGACACCGACTGGAAGATTCTTAGGAATTAAGTCCAGGGAACTGAGTTTCTGAACATGGAAAAATGATACATTCAGTTAACAATTTTTTTATTTTTTCATGAATTGGAGCGCACAACAGGCCCGATAGTGGCCTAGGTGTATTTCTTCGGATTTGATGTAGTATACATCCTCCTATCAACCTAACCTAACAGTTCAAACAAATAGCTGTGGTATGTATCATTATTTCGCACTGAGTAAGATAAAATAACGAGTAATGATCACTGTAAGCTTTTATGTAGATACAAGTTAGCTACTCTGTGATCAACAGCATAAATGTAAAAAAGTATCGAAACTGTTATAATCAAATTATTTAAAACACTCGTGGATTTTATTGCTAATAATAAGTGATTTTTTATTTTTCAGAGATTTCTAACGTGTTGTATAATAATGAGTTAACGGACAAAATTGTTGTTACACAAACAAATTTATAGTCTATTAGGGATATGCAGATAAAATGAGATACAAAATTCAAAAATACAAAATACCTTTTTAATAATAATTTGACATCAATCTGGGTTACTTTTGTTGTTGTTGATGTTGGGGAAACTTTTGTTGTAGTTGTTGATGACTTCTGGTAATATTCCACTCCAAATTTCACTAAATAAGCCAAGGGTTTTTTTACTTAAGCCAGGGGGTTATTGGATCAATTTTTAACATTTTTAACACAACACTTCACTTAAACTTGCACTTAGCTAGGGGTTGAACACTGGGGTTAAGAGGATTTTGAAATATTAATTAAAAATTTATAAGGGGGGTTTTAATCCGGTTCGTGGAATCAAAAATGTTTAATTTGAGAAGAATGGGAACAAATACCTTTATTTTTATACCCACCATCAAAAAAGATGGAGGGTATATTGATTTTGTCATTCCGTGTTTAACACATCGAAATATTGCTCTAAGACCCCATAAAGTATATATATTCTGTTGTTGGCACGATAGCGTCCAAAAAATTAGAGATATTGAGATGAAATTTTCCCAAAAACTTTTTATTGATCAGAAATGTTTGCATTGAAAATGGCCAAAATCGGTCAACGATTTCACATAGCCCCCATACAAATGTACCCCCGGAATATTGTATAAAGAGCTCCAAATATTCACAAATTCGTTATTTATGAAGCAAATACCACAAAATTTCGCATAGGTCAGTTTTTTGACGTCTGAAAAGGACTAAAAAGTTGATTACTGGATTAAAATTGGGAATATAGCGATGAAATTCGACACATAATATATCTCTCCACCAAATTTTATGTATATCGGTCCATAATTGACCCTATCCCCAATATAAGGTCCTCTCCATAAAATTACTTTAACGCTCATTACTGGCTTAAAAATACGACTATAGCGATGAAATTTAACAAAAGTAAGTATACTAGCCAAAACCTCTCTACAAAATTTTATTTGGATCGGTCCGTAATTGACCCTACCCCCATATAAGGTCCCCTTCAGAAAATGACTTTAACGCTCATTACTGGCTTAAACAAACGAGTATAGCGATGAAATTTTACATAAGGAAGTGTCTTACTAGTCAAAAACTCTATGAAATTTTATGTGGATCGGTCTATAAATGACCCTACCCCTTATATAAGGTCCCCTTCATAAATTTACTTTAACGCTCATTACTGGCTTAAAAATAGGATTATAGCAATGAATTTACACAGAAGTAAAATTTATACAAGTAAAAATTTACCAAATTTTATATAGATCGGTCCATAATTGACCCTACCCCCCATATGAGTTCCCCTTCAGAAAAGGACTTTAACGTTAATTATGGGCGTAAAAATACGAATATAGCGAAGCAGTATCTTAGGACCAAAACCTTTCCACCAAATTGTATGTGGATAGATCTATCATTGACCCTATCCCCCATATAAGGTCCCCTCCATAAAAATACTTTAACGCTCATTACTGCCTTAAAAATACGAGTATAGCCATGAAATTTCACAGAAGTAAGTTTTTCACAAGCCAAAAACTCATTACCAAATTTTATGTGGAACAGGCCTTAATTGACCCTAAGGTCCCCATCAGAAAAATACTTTAAGGCCCATTACTGGCTTAAAAATACGAGTATAGAAATGAAATTCGACTCAATTAAGTTCCTTGCTAGCCAAAATCTCTTAACCAAATTTTATGTGGATCGGGCCTTAATTGGCCCTACCCCCATATAATGTCCCCGTCAACAAATTAATTACTGGGCTAAAAAAACGAGTAAAGCGAAGAAATTCGATATAAACATGACTTGTAGGAACCAAAATCGTTCTACAAAATTTTACGAAGATCGGTCTATAATTGACGATACCCCCATATAAGGCCCCTTCAGAAAATGACCTTAAAGTTCAGTACTGGCTTAAAAATACTATAGATTTATAAATTCGACATAAACTAGTTTTGTGTAAGCAAATATCTCTATCTCTTCTATAGGAACCGAAATCTCTACCAATTTTTATGAGGATCAGTCTATAATAAAACCACCCCATATAAAATTTCTCCCAGAAAATGACGCGAAAAATACGTATACCCCAATGCAATTCGACTTAAAATAATTTTGATTTAAAATCTCTCTACCATATTTTATGGCTTTAATGCTCCTTAATGGCTTTAAAATAAAAGTAGATCTTTAAAATTTAAATAAATAAGGAACTGAAATCTTCCTACAGACTTTTATGAGAATTGGTCCATATATGTATGTATAAATAATCCTAATCCCCATATAAATTAGCACTGTCAATAGTAAAACCCACATTAATCGAACTCTTTCAAATGTTACCCTGATGTTCCCATTAATATCGATACATAATAATAAAATATTCAAAATATCAATGCTCATTTATACGGCAGTGATTTGATGGTGGGTAAAAAGATTCGGCATAGCCGAATATAACACTCCTACTTGTTAAATATTGCATAAGAAATAAATATATCACTTGTTTAAATATGTGTAACTCTGATGAAACACTCCAAAAAGAAATTCACAATAAGTTATTTGTTGTTTTAATCAAGGACAGGTTTGTTTTATTTAAACAATTTTTGTTTTACGTTCTTATGTTGATGGCCACTAAACAACTAACCAAAATATATTTAATTGCATCAATAACAAGAAGAAATGATATACGGCGAAATAAAGAAAGAGAGAGAGAACAAACAAGATAAGATGAAAACATCCACCAAATGTATTGATTTCCAATATACTGGTGGTAATTATATTAAGGGCAATTAAATAATAAAATAATAATAAAAACAAATAATTTTATGTGCGCGTGCACAAGTGGGGTTAATGCCTTTAGGCATACCAAATGTGTAGTGTGTTAACTCCCCCCTCCTTAAAAATCAGCGTCCCGCTGATCAATTGACAACCGGTTTTAAGTTATCTGTAGTATTCAGCACTGGCATGGTAATACGATCGAATATTTTCTTCCAGATTACGACCAGAATTATCACCATTGTTACAATAGACAAGAAAATTGCAGCATTCGACCCAAGGGAGAGATTCACATGACGCGCTAGACTTCGAATATGTTCAATATCCCTTTCATGGAGTTCATGCAAGAGATTAGTGTCAAGTTTGAGTGTTTTTTCGTACACATTCAATAGTAGTGGAGGAAGTGCCTGTAAGCTCGTGATTCTTTCATTTGTAAAATTTCTCTCACCGACTACAATTGTTTTGTTAAAAATTCGTATAAGATATGTCCCATTAATGATCACAGTATTTTGTTCAGAAAAAACGTTTCCTCTGAAATTGCTGACGTATATGAGATTATTCTCTATAAGTTCTATTATAGTTTTCTCATTCGAACGTAATGTAGAATTTGCGTTGGTTCCCCTTAAAATTCTCGATAAGCAGTCCTCGTCTTGTAGCTTTTCTAGTTGTTCTAATGAACAAATTGTGACGTTGTTCACTGATGAACAGTGATCCTTAATGCCATAAATTTTCTCGTGATTTAAAAGAACCGTGTTATTTGATCATTTCATAATTAATTAAATTGGTTTATTCCCTATTCTGTCAAAAGTCTTAAAATTGTTTTGTTGTCTGTCGTGCGAATTGTTCTATGGTTTGGACTCTATTTGCAATTCGATGCCTATTTCAGTTGCTATTCTTCTTATCATTATGTTTATTACATGTTGCAGTTCTTTAGGGTTATTTGGTTGTGTTATGGTCTTATATTCTTAAAAGAGTTGGTGAGTTGTCATGGTGTTCTATTTGACATATTCGAATTGTTAGTCTTAGACATTTTGTGGAAGCGTCATAAATATTTTGCTTTGGAGTTTAATTTGGGGATAATGTGTCGCCACTGAATTGGTGATCAGAGTAAGTTTATTTTTCTTGCAAACTTTTGTTTATCATGATTTCTTGTCGAGTTTTCCATTTGTTACTTCTGATTATAATATTTGAATGTGGAACTTTATTTTAGATATTTGCTTTTTTGTGACTTTGTTTTCTGTATTGTGTAATCCTATTATCTTGTATAGCTAAGGGTGCGTTTGCTAACAGGCTCTCATGTTCTTGTATTTTCACTAATTTATATTTTAATTATTTGTTATATGATTATATTTTTTAAGTATAAATTTGTTTAAGTAGAAATTTGTAACCGATTGTGGCCAATATATACATTTGTTTTGGAAATAAATGAAATTAAAAACACATATTTCATTAATTAATAAAGCAATAAGTTAAAGAATTCACATATAAATCAATTTACGATTAATTTCCTAATCGGTCTATAATTGGTGACAACTCCCATCAATGAACCATTTCTGAAAATTATGTAAAAGCATATGACATAAATGAGTATTTTGTATATAAATCGTTCTGCTGAAATGTTTTCGAACAGGTGCGATATAAAAAATCAATAATATATTAAAACAATTTAGTTCATTAAAAATATTGTCGTCAAAGTAAAGCTCGACAGGAATGTGTCTGTAAATAGATTTGTAAAATACTCTTGGCTAAGGTCTTTACAAAATTTCAAAATTTTTTAATTTTGATGGATGACATAACAAAAGTATGTAAAATGTAGTACTTTTTGCCTTTGTTTTTAAAGTTAATACAATTCCTTTACACAATTTCAAAATTTTTTAATTTTGATGGATAACATAACAAAAGTATGTAAAATGTAGTACTTTTTGTCTTTGTTTTTAAAGTTAATACAGTTATTTATAGAAATTAAAAAATAAATTTACCAATTTTTTTGCCACAAACTTTAATTTTTTTAAATTGCATTTTTTGATAATATTATTAAAAAAAATTTTGAAGAAGTTTAAAATTGAATTTAAATTGAATAGATGGTAAAATATCAATGAAATAATAAATAATAAGATCGAAATTAACATAAATAAAATAAAAAATGGCATATTCTTTCATTTATTAGGTATGGCCGCAAACTGAAACATTATTTTAAATTTTAAATAAATATATAAATATATATCTTGTATAGACAGATATTATAAATGGATCTAATTTGTGTTAAAAATTAAAAATAAAGAGCATGAAATACGCAATAAAGATGCTAAATGGTAAGAAAATCTCGTTTATCCCACACTAGAAAAACATCTGAAAGGAGCCTATATGGGGATATGGTACATCATATGCAGATTCTAATAAAGATCAGTATATTAATTAAAAATAAAGAGCATGAAATACGTAATAAAGATGCTAAATGGTAAGAAAATCTCGTTTATCCCACACTAGAAAAACATCTGAAAGGAACCTATATGGCGATAGGGTACATCATATGCAGATTCTAATAAAGATCAGTAGATTTTGGCTCGTATGAAATGTTCTTATTTCGAACTTCAATTAGGAGTCGATTCTAATAAAAGGAAATGGCTAGAATGAAACTTACATAATTCAAATTTCATCGCCATACTCGTTTTTAGCCAGCAATGAACGTTAAATTTATTTTGTTAAGGTGACCTTATATGGGCTGATCTTCCAAAAAAAATTGGTGGAGAGATTTTGGGTCACATAAAACTTATATATCGCATTTCATTAAGATATTAAGTTGTTAACCCTCCGTCATGCGCATGTGTCTGGCCAGATATATTACGAATTTAACTGTGATTTTAATATATTTCTAATTTGGTTAGGGGTTTGAGTCTCCGGGTACCCTCTACAAACATTGTAAGATATCGTAATATTGTTACTAAAATGGCATTTTTTCATATAAATGTACTGAAATACATAGTGTATCTCGCCAGAAACATGCGCTACGTACGTGACTATCGGAACATGTGCATGACTGAGGGTTAAAATCCAGTAAGGACCCATTCGTTGTTTTATGACCAATATTTCGTTATGTGTTAGCAGAGACTGAAAATAACAGGTCCACTTTGTTTTTATAAGGATAATTGCTGTGATCACCATTCATAATTGTGTTTTTGCTAAGATAAACCAAAAAAAAAAAAAAATAAATAACATAACTCGCTACAATTGATTTTTATTTTGTAAACATTTTTGAAAGGGTCTGCTTATGTCTTTATTTTTAAAAGCAAAACAATAAATCGCATATGTACATACGCGATTAGGACACACAAACTATCTTTAGAAATGATAGCAAAAAACAACAATATACTCTCAAACTCTCATATAAGCAAGAGAAAAAAGGAATACAAAAACTAAGTGTTCAGACAAAAACAAAAGTAGTAAAGGTTATACTAAACCATTTAAGTAAAAATCATTTTATAACTGTTATTCTTAGTGATTTGTTAAAAGAAATAAATCACTATTCAATCACTTTAGTTATGGTGCCGAGTTATTTTCAGTCTCTGGTTACAAGTGCAAAATCAATATACAAATATACTGTGCCATATACTTGGTTGTAAAAAAAGGTGTTTGAAATGTCGCATCGTGTATTCCTTGCATAAAATACCTTGTTTTGTAGAACTTTGTTGCTATACTGGTATTTTTAAGCGAGTCGATTATTGATCGATCCACACAGGTCAAAGAAATTGATTTTTGGCTATAATTGGAGCATTGGATCTACATAATAAATATCACATATAAGCTTTTTATGGACGCTGATTAAGATTTTGTGAGAATAAATTAAAAACTTAAAATGGAGGATCCAAAATGGTGGTAAACAATTTTAAATATATTCCGAATGGAATTTTTAATGAACACATTTTGTAGTTCTTCATTTTTTTGGGGATGCTGGTAAGGATTTTGCAAGAAGAAATAAAAAAAATTTTAAATGGCGGACCCAAAATTACAGTCAATATTTTTAAAAATTGGCTAAGTAAAATTTTTAATGAATATGTTTTGTAAATCGGATTACAAATACGAATACGGATTTTCAATAAACTGAAGTCAATAATGCAAATGAAACATTACCAAAAATGAAAAGTTTGTTTTTTAAAAGTATTTCATATTAATAAATTAACGTATATCAGGGCCAGTGTTGCCACTTTGGTTATTATTAACCAAAATTGGTTATTTTTATTTTGCATGTGTACAAGTGAATTATTTTTTGTTTTGGTTATTTTTTGCAAACAATTGAACTAAATGCTGTTTGCATTTCCAAAAATAAAATTTAAAAAAAATTCTTTTATCTCTAGTTTTAAATCAATTATGTTAATATACATATCGTCCTGTTTTGAATTTTGGTAATATTTGGAATTTTTTTACTATTCGAAATTTGTTTATTACTGCAATTTATACATCTACTGGTTATACTTATGTGCACAAAGCTATTTTTAGATATCCTAATTGGTTAGGATTTCGCAAAATTACCTATGAGTTGTCCACAAATTAAATGAGTTGATTAAAATCATAACAACACCGTATTATTTTATTTACACTAGTCAATCTAACACCGTGAATAATGAATCCCCTCTCTCCTTTTGAACTTAAAATCACTTTTTGGG